>NC_030444.2:5125942-5385942 GCF_001660625.3 Ictalurus punctatus
GTGCTTTCTTGAGCAGGGGGACCTTGCGGGCGCTGCAGGATTTCAGTCCTTCACGGCGTAGTGTGTTACCAATTGTTTTCTTGGTGACTATGGTCCCAGCTGTCTTGAGATCATCGACAAGATCCTCCCGTGTAGTTCTGGGCTGATTCCTCACTGTTCTCATGATCATTGCAACTCCACGAGGTGAGATCTTGCATGGAGCCCCAGGCCGAGGGAGATTGACAGTTCTTTTGTGTTTCTTCCATTTGCGAATAATCGCACCAACTGTTGTCACCTTCTCACCAAGCTGCTTGGCAATGGTCTTGTAGCCCATTCCAGACTTGTGTAGGTCTACAATCTTGTCCCTGACATCCTTGGAGTGCTCTTTGGTCTTGGCCATGGTGGAGAGTTTGGAATCTGATTGATTGATTGCTTCTGTGGACAGGTGTCTTTTATACAGGTAACGAGCTGAGATTAGGAGCACTCCCTTTAAGAGTGTGCTCCTAATCTCAGCTCGTTACCTGTATAAAAGACACCTGGGAGCCAGAAATCTTTCTGATTGAGAGGGGGTCAAATACTTATTTCCCTCATTAAAATGCAAATCAATTTATAACATTTTTGACATGCGTTTTTCTGGATTTTTTTGTTGTTAATCTGTCTCTCACTGTTCAAATAAAGCTACCATTAAAATTATAGAATGATCATTTCTTTGTCAGTGGGCAAACATACAAAATCAGCAGGGGGTCAAATACTTCTTTCCCTCACTGTATATATATATATATATACACACAGTGTGTGTGTGTGTGGAGTTGAGTAGGTTATTATCTAGTAGGACACATGACACGTATTCAATTCTGCTGGGGAAGTTGGGACAGTGTAAAATGGCCATTGTACGTTTAACCGTCAGCAGTGTCCGATAATTTCTTGATTAAATATTCAGAGCAGCATTCACCTCCTACTTGTGTGTGATTATATGAGTCAAGAAGTGGAGGAGTCATGACTGATGAATGGTTATGCACCTACAGGGTTCATATTATGACTCTGTAATTCGGTTGAACAGTGGCATTGTTACACAGCAGTATAACACCTAACTACCACTGGATTTATTTTTTATTGCCAAGAGAGGTCATTTCATAGAAACAAAGCTCCTTCAGAATGTTGGAGAACTTTATATTGCACAAAAACCTTATGAAACACATTGTGAATTATTTAACATTAATTTAATTGCATGTTTAATTGTATGTGTAACACAATGCCACTATCTGTATCCAGTCATTGCTACAAATGTCTGTATCTGTATTTGGATTTGAGGTGGGAGTGGCCTATTCCAATTTTTTTTTTTTTTTGGGGGGGGGGGGGGACTTCTGGAAAAAGTCATCATTGTCCAGTAACACAGTTCATAACAACGCATCCTCTATCATTTTCCTGGTATGATTTTCATTTAATAATGTTGAAGAACAATGAGAAACGTGCAATGAACATACATATTAATATTTGTAAAAAAAATAAAAAATTGTCGACTCCAGGAGAGATATTCTCCCCTGGGCACAAGCGCCACACAAAGAGAGCACAGATACACTGCCACAGAGCAAACTTCCTTGCAGTGGACAAAAGCAATAGACATGTTGTTGACTCCACAGCGAGCAGACATGCATCATGTATAGAAGATCAAGGCCAGGAGAAATCTGCCACTCAAGCTTGGGTCTGGAGCTCCACCACAACCATCAACCAGAAGACAAGTTTGACAACAACAGAAAAAAACTAAACAAAAAACCCCAGAAATCCTAGTTATATCAGTATTTGTATCTATTTAGAAGACATTATTTGTTCAATCTGAATAATGTATTAATATTCAGTAAAGTTTGGGAGCACTGAACTCAGCTAAATCCACAAAGGGACACTGCCTCTGCTGTACCACTCAAGTGACCTTGTACTGAGTGTCCTTGTACTTACTGTATATATAGATCAGGAATCTCTATCTTTTTCACTTTCACTCATTTGAGCCCTAGTATTTAAGGAGTAAAACACAATGCAGCATACTTTTCATAGAAAAAATAATCAGTGATGTGATGGTGTGATGCAGCGGAATCGAAGTGCAGTGGAAGTTGATTATTTTCCAATAACAGCATGTACTGAAGTGTTTTATTCCTCTTACAATTAATCACAGCAATTTACCAGCAATTTAAATTTTCGGTTGATTAAAAAAGACTTATAATTGTAGCATTTTATAGTGACATCTAATATTGTGCAAACAAGTTAGTCTCTGTTATCACTTTTGTTATAAGACTATAAACAGTTGGCTCTTCATCAGCCTCTTCTCTCTCTTTCTCTCTCTCTCTATTTAGGTTAATAAGAAAGAAAAAATGCAGCTTGTCACATAACTGAGAAACTGCAAAGCACAAGGTCCTCTTTAGAAACTGCTATATAGAAAATTATTCGACACCTTCTCATAATCACACTTGAGAATTCAACAGCGCTGTGCTATAAGTACACAATAACATCTACATTGATAACTTTGCATGTGTATAAAATATGATTAAATAAGGGCACTTTGGAACTTAGACTGTCCTACCCTGTATGAGTGACACAGTAATAGATAGGTATAGTGGTAAAGGTGATGATCTATGGTGTTTTAACACTCGACTGCAGCTTTGTCCTATTGACATTGTGCCATTGCCTATAGTTGTGAATGCCATAATGTGTGTTTGATTTCATAGACATTCATCTTAAACTAGTTTAAAGAGTTTAAAGGGTGAATTTGACAAAAACCAGCCATCCGTGTATGTTATTCTTCTGGGCTTTCAGTATCTCAGTATTTAGCCTTAGTTTTCAGAACAGGGTGAGATTAGCCTTGATCTTGGCCTGTTTTAGAAATTCTAGCCTTATTATTGAAAACATGTTTGTCTGACCTGTTACCTTGTAGAAGAAATGTACCAAGGAAGATTTATTCAAGTCATTCAGATTTAATTTTATTTCTATTATACCTCAATGAAAAGTATCGACCTGGACTACACTAAAGCATTCCTTCTTGTGAAGTTGCTTTTCCTAAACATGTTTCTATCAAAGCTTTTCTGCAAATGATTATTTTAATGAAGAATTAGTCATATAATATTCAGAAATAAACCTTTTTTTTTTTTTTTTTTTTTAAAGTAATGCATAGAGCATTAGATAAAGCTCATCAGTCTGTTGCCTAGCAATCACTGCTATTCCTGACACATCACATAGTACTGTATTTTCCCTATGGTAACGAAACAAGTTTTTCCAAAACAACAACTGTAAGAACAAATAATAATGAAAATTAATTATTGCTATCCAAATCTTTAGGCAACATTAATACAAATTCATACGAAACCATGAGCTGATTAGGTAACAAAGTGTCATCATATGCGTAGATGTATGCAGTGTGGAAATGTCATTTGAATAAATTTTAAAATGGAACAGAACCAGATTATGACACATCATTCAAATTCCACCATTTTCAAGCCTCTGTCAATATGATTCAAATGTTAAGTCTCAGTGACTCTAAAGACCTGTCACTTACTAAGCATTATATTCTTCACAAGATTTTAATTATAAACACAAAAAAATCAGATTTGTCTCCTTATCATAACTGCGTAGGCATGCCACATCACACAATGACTGGCTGTGGTGTCTGATAATGTAACCAACCTGACAATTGGTGAGAAGAAAAAAAAATCAGACATGTGCAAAGGTGCATTTTGTACAGTCCATAATTACTGATATAACAGCACATAATTGTTTCACCATTATATTCAAAATTAGCTAAATTATCAGCACCCCACAAAATAGTATATGGACCATCTTTTATTTTTTAAATATCTTTTTTTTTTTTCATTTAAATCTTTTAATCATTTTTGAGATTTGCTCATGTAGACTACCTTCTTCAGTTCAGTTTAGGGTTGCACTCAAGGATTCTTCCTCATGTCATCTTAAGGAGGTTTTCCTTGCTACATTCACTTTTGGCTTGTTCATTAGGGATATAAATCTACATCTAGATTTCTGTAAAGCTACTTTGACACATTTTATATTATTAAAAGTGCCGTACAATTGAATTAGAAATAAAATACAGAGTGTTCAAAGCATTGATTTAAGGTTACTGAAAATATTTCTGTGTTGATTTGGATGTACAGTCTTTTTAAAAAAATATGTACACCCAATGGAATTTTTTTATTTTTATTTTATTTATTTATGTTATTTATTTATTTATTTTTACATATTTGGACCAACAAACATTTGATCCCCTTTGAAACAATGCCTATTAATAGAGGTGATATACTTTACCAAATAACATCAAATTGACATTTTGTAGTAATTTTCACACTTTAAATGAACAACAACAAAAATCCCCCCCAAACAAATCAGTCACATGGAAATAGTAAGTACACTCCTACATTTATCACACCTTCAAATCCATAAAATTAGAATCAGGTGTTCAAGATTGTGTGCCAGTGATTAGAACCTGCATATGGAGTGCAGGTGGAACCTCTCCTAATGAAATAAATGAATATTCTGGCACGATAAAAATTTTGTCTACAAAACAGTGATGTTTTGTTATTTTATTTTGTATTAAGACTAGCACATGAATGTGCAGCAAATTAAATATAAAATAATGCTTGATGCTTTAAAGTCGCCCAGTCTGCTGTGGTTTTATTCTCCACTTTGCTATCACACAGGAGGGAGTGGGGCGGTGAGTAATTTATCCCTGAGAGGTGATAATGTGGGGGGTTGGGTGGGGTGGGGGGGAGATACGCATCAATAAGTAACTGGCAAAAGAGTAGCAGGATTCATCCTCTTCAAAAACACAAAGAATTTCTTTGTTGCAGAACCCAATCCTGATGTCTGATTTTAACTAAATCCTCAACATCCATTTCTTGCATGAATTAAGGTACTGGCTTGGCTTTCTACCGTTTTCTGGTGTTTTTCTGTGTTATTCTCAAATTTTTCTTCATAATGCTACAACTTTATTCTCAAAATAGAATGACCTCAATCTCATAATGCTACAATTTTATTTTTGAAACGTGCTCATGTAGCCGGTCCACCTGCTTTAAGCAGGGCTTGAACCAGCTATGGGAGTACTGGTATGAGAGGCGGACGCACTAACGAAAATGAAAATCCCCTGTTATTGTTCAATGAAATGATAAAATTATTGTCACTATAACATTTCTATAATAAAACACTGGTCAAATATCAGAGCTTTAGCTTTTAAATATCATTGTCAATCAAGATGAGGTAATTTGTTTAACAGTTCAGTATAATGTAGTCATGTTCACTACACTTTTAAAAATCAGTGTGACACAACTGCCACCTAATGGTCTTGTCTCTGACTGAGTGACATACCGCAACGTACTGCGGCATACTGCAGGATCACATTCTCTTTTTCATGCATTTCTAATGGCCACATCTGTATACTCCTCTCATATCTAGTGTCTGGTGTTCCCTTTGCTATTGAGGTGTGTGGTGTCATCATGCCAAGATATAAAGAGTTCAAAGAAAAAAGGTTGTGGATGCCTGTGAGTCTGACAAAAGATTTAAAAAAGATCTCCAAATTATTTGAAATGTATCATTCCACTCTAAGGAAAATAATCTACAAATAGTGCAGATTTCAGGACTGGCCGTCCCATCAAATTCAGCCCAAGAGCAGACCATTTGATGCAAAAATAAGTCTCCAGGAACCTCAAGATTTCATCATAGGATCTGCTAGTAAGTCTTTCAACTGTTGGTGTCAATGTGCATGCTTCTACAATCAGAAAGAGATCATTTCATAGCAATTTTTTTTTAATTAATTTGATCTCAAATTTGATCTCCATGGGACATGTACCAGGAAAAAGCCTTTGCAAAACTACAGTTTGCCAATGAGCATATAGGTAATGGCCAGGCCTTTTGGAATAATGTGCTCTGGACAGATGAATCAAAGATAGCTGTTTGGCCACAGTAACAACAGACATGTTTAGCACAGAACAAAGACAGCTTTTCAGGAGGATCACCTCATACTAATTGTGAAGCATGATGGTGGAAATGTTATGGTTTGGGGTTGCTTCGCTGCCTAAGGGACCGGACAGCCTACATTCATTGATTCAACTATGAACTTTGTATCACATCAAAGAGTGCTTGAAGATAATATGAGGCCATCTGTCCAAAAGCTGAAGTTGAACCAAGAGTGGACCTTTCAACGGGATAATGATCCTAAGCACACAAGAAAATCCACCAAGGAATGGCTCAAAAAGAAGAAATGGAGGGTTATGGAATGACCTAGTCAAAGCCCGGATTTGAATCCCATTGAAATGTTGTGGGGGGATTTGAAACGGGCAGTACATGCAAGAAAACCATCAAACATCTTGCAGCTATAAGAATATTGCATGGAAGAGTGGTCAAAAATTCCAGCAAGTCTGGTGGACAATTACGCAAAAACACCTACAAGACGTTATTTCTGCTAAAGAGGGCAATATTAGCTTATGAGGCTAAGGATGTGCTTACTTTTTCCACAGAAGAATATCACATCTATTGATATTTCTGGTGAATAAATGATTGAAAAAGCTAATTTTGCTTGTGGTTCTGTTCAAGTATATCAACTCCATTGATAGGCACTGTTTCAAAGATGATCAAATGTTTGCTAAATATGTCAAAAAGCCAACAATTTGCATGAGGTGTACTTATTATTATTTCTTTTACTTGACTATGTTTGAGGTCATTATTTTGCTGACAGAAAGTCTTAACTTCCTGGCAGAGGCATCCCAGGATTGAGAAGAGCTATCTTGATATTTAGTGCAATTCAAGATTTCATGAATCTACACAAAAGATCCTGCATGACCAGCTACAAAATTGCCCCATAGTATTATTACCCACCATCATATTTCACACTGGATGTTAGCTGATTTCCTGTCTGCAGCCTCTTTTTGCAAAAAGATTTTGGTCTCATCTGTCAACACATGACTCCAATTGTTGTTCCAATGATGACTGCCAAAGTTCAATCGCTGCAAATTTTCAGAAGCTCTCAAGAAGGGCTTCTCTTGTGCCAAGAGTGTGATTGTCTCTGTGTGATTTTTGGCTTTTCCGCCTCCAACATTCTTCTCCGTTAAAGGAAGGAGGGGATGGTGTAGCAATAGGAGATTGGCAATGTACTCATGGGTCCTCTTATTGGCAATTTTGAAGTTTCAGACTTTTGACACTTTTTGTTATGACTCTCTTTGTGCTTAATGGTGTTTTTAACTGGCCCCCAAGTGAGTGGATGAGAGAGATAGGAGGAGAGACCCCTCATACAATTATGAATATCTCAGCTCATACATGCAGAAGTAGGCAATTATCTTGAATGCCAAAAAAGGTGACAGTAAGTTCAGTAAGAATTTAATACCACCAGTTTTTCAACCCCATTTTTGTATTTGTTTGTTAAACCCATTTTTGCATTTTGTTTGTTAAAGTGCAGTCATGTACAACTGAGCAAAGCATGTATAACGCACCTGCACAACTGCCGTTTTATTTACTCTAGGGTTCTGTTGTTGACCTGTGCATATGACTAGAAAGCTAAAACCAATGGAAGAGCAATGGGTTGACAAAAAGACATATGATTGCAGGGGACCATTAGCGACCATCATGTTAATATGATACAGATTGAGAAAAATGTAAAATAGAGGTTAGGCTTTAATTTGTACATTATTAAGAGGTGTGGTTAAGCATACTGCTCCACTGTTCAATTAAAGCTATTTTTAGTTGCTTTAGAAACTGTCTGTCAAGATTTTTATAGATTCAGCTGAAAAACAGCTGACTGACAGAACTCTTCTCTGTTGCTATAGTTTATTTTCAATTTATGTACAGTGGGGGAAATAAGTTGATACATCAACATTTTTTTCAGTAAATATATTTTCAATGAGGTTATTCACATGAAATTTTCACGACATCAGTATTAACTCAAGAAATCCGGAAATATAAAGAATTCACAACATTAAAGTCCATAAATAAAGTTATGTGTAATAAAGAGGAATGACACAGGAAAAAAGTATTGAACATGTTAACTGAAATATATTTAATGCTTAGTGGAAAAGCCTTTGTTTGTAATGATGGCTTGAAGACGCTTCCTGTATGAAGAAATTAATCGGCCGCACTATTCAGGTTTGATTTTGGCCCATTCTTCTAAACATATTGTCTTTAAACCTTGTTCAATTGGATTCAAGTCAGGTGATTGCCTGGGCCATTCTAACACCTTGTTAGAGCTTGAGTTTCCTTTGCTGTACGCTTTGGATTGTTGTCCTGCTGGAACGTCCACCCATCTTCATCATTCTGGTGGATGGCAGCAGATTCTTCTCAAGAATCTTCTGGTAAAGGGCTCCATTCATCGTTCCTTCAATTATATGAAGTCTGCCAGTACCATGTGATGAAAAAGATCCCCACACCATGATGCTTCCACATAGTGTTTTAAGGGTAATGTACAGTGCCATTTCTTCTCCAAACATGGTGTGTAGTATGACAGCCAAACAGGTCAGTTTTGCGCTCATCTGACCAGACTACACTTTTCCAGTATTTCATAGGCTTGTCCAAATGAGTTGTAGCAAACTTTAAACAAGCAGTGGAGTGCATTGCCTATTTCTTTCTCTGTGACGATGGCACCTATTGCCTCCAAGTGTTTCTGGAGCTCTTTCCCAGTGGTCCTTGGCTCTTGGGCTACACTTCCCTGGTCAGAAATCTTGTGAGGAGCTCCTGTGAGTGGCCGGTTGATGACGGAGTGATGTTCCTTCCACTTGTGGATAATGGCCCAAATGGTGATTACTGGAAGATTCAGAAGTTTTGAAATACGTCTGTATCCAATTCCATCAATAAGATTGTGAAGGTCTTGGGAGAGCTCTTTACTTTTACCCATTATGAGATGTTTCTTGTGTGACACCTTGGCAATGAAAAGCTTTTTTATAGACCATCAATTTACTAAAATGGCTGATATTAATTTGCACAGACAGGGGATCTAATTACTTACGGATTTCACGTGGTTCCTTGCCTTGGAGAATTGCTTTTTCTTAGCGTGCTCAATACTATTTTCCTGTGTCATTACACTTTATTACACACAACTCTATTTATGGACTTTAATGTTGTGAATCCTTTCTATTTCCGGATTTCTTGAGTTAACACTGATGTCTTGTGAAAATTTCATGTGAATAGCCTAATTGGAAATATAATTACTGAAAACAATGTTGACACGTTCAATACTTATTTCCCCCACTGTAAGCATACATAGAGTTATTAAATCATATGTTTATTTTAATATCATTCTTTGAGATGAGGTCTAAATCCAAAACATCAAAGGGAGAGAAAGTAAAAGTGCAAATTTGACTGATTTCTACTGGTATCCAAAGAGCATTTATAGTGCTATTGTTATATTGTTACTATTATGTGAATAAATTGATTGTATTAAAATACTGTAATAATATGTTTTTTTTATGGATTTGGATGAAGTTCTAAGGTGATTGGATCTATGGTCAAACATCCAATTCTATTTAATGCACTCATCCAATAGAATTCAATTTGTCTAGAGCTTTTAACAACAGTCACAAAGTACCTTTACAGAAATCCAGATGTAGATTAAGATCCCTAATGAGCAAGCCAGAGGCAACAATGGCACAGAAGAAACTCCCTGAGATGACATGAAGAGGAAACCTTGAGGCTCCAGACTAAAAAGGGAAACCATCGTCTTCTGGTTGACACCAGATAGTAGGATTATAAATCATTACTCTTCTACTGCGGTATACTACAGTCATTACTAAGTGTGGTGAAAGGATGTGCAGTATGAGCAGATAGTGATAGTCCTGGGATAAGCACTACAGCTTTATGATTACAACAGCAGATCTTTGAAAGTACAAATCAACTTGATTATTCCCTGATGCAAAGGTAAGACTTGGGTATAAACTATTTTAAGGAAATACTTAAGATCTATGTGAGGCCATCCAAAGCAGTAGAAGGCGACTCAAGTGCAATCCATCCTGTTGCATCTTTTGACACTTGTAAACTCCATAGCATCTTACAGCCGGTTAAGAAGCTCATACATGACTAAATGTATGATGCGTCTTTTGACACATGTTTAGCTTTTGCCATGAATTGGACCTTATTAGCCATAAATTATTTGTTCTTATTTGTTAGAATTTGGGTGAAGTGGCCTATTTATGTTAAAGTGGAATTACACAAAAAGTGAACCTCCAAAAACAGGGTTAAGAAATGGGACAAGACATTTAAAGCTGTGCTAAGTGGGGGTCTCGGGAGAATATAACGCCCCCTTTTTGTTGCTCCACCCACATAAAATATGACCACGAAAATAGCAGCAGTGTGCAATTGTGTTTTAACAAGCAAATTTCCATTTTCCTCTATGGCATTTAGCAGACATCCTTACCAAAAGCGACTTACAGAAGTGTTGTGCAGTTTCAATCAAAATATCATCCTCATGTTACTTCACTAGTTCAGAGACTAAGAGTATCATCAGTCTAAAAAACAAAACAAAACAAAAGAACCCCTTTTTAGGAAGTTCGTATAGTTTGGGGGGGGGGTGTATCTAATTATGTTTACAGTGCCACAAAAATAGATCTCCATGTCTTTTAAACACATTTGAATTACCATCTCTTGAATAAATAGTACAAACAATGAGTTGAAAACTAAACTTTTTCCCACCCATGAAAATGACCTGAGGACTCTGTACTGACTGAGTAATCATTTAATTTTCATTGAATTTATGAGTCTCTAAATAAACTTAATTCCATGGTGTCTTTCTGTCTTCTGAGAACAATAAAAGCTAAGCTTCTCTTGCTGATCACTGAGCCCATATTTAAGTACAGCAGTCTCTCCTGCTCAATGTTTCCTTATTTTACTCAGTGTTTCCGTAAGTGGATGAAGCCTATAAAATTAGGACAGGACTTTCTGGGTGAGGAAAAAACCACCCTCAATTACACTTTAATATTGTTTATCTATTATGTAGCAGCCAGTGGACCACTACAATTCATTGCTATGTTCAAATTTATTTAAATTCCTTAATAAAAGAAAAGAAAGGAAGAGAAAAGGAAAAGCCTCAGTGAATGGCTGAATATTAGAAGAGCTTCGGAGTGAGGTAAAGTTCATGTTTGGATTATGAACGTGAATTAGGTCAAACTACTGTCTAAATCTTAACCAATTATCTCACATTATATGTAGGCCACCTATATTTTGCATTGGCAAAATTGTTCTATTCTGGACAACACTGTACACTGATTAATGCAATGTGCAATCTAATTACTAAACATCTTTATATGCTATGTTTTGAAGGCTACTGGTCCAGCAGGGCTACTTCTTATGAGTATAGAGCACACAGACACAAACCAGGAATATAACTAGGTTCACACAAATGCAAAATATCTGGGGTTTTTTTTTGCCCAAATGGGACAAATATCCAATCTTATTTTTAACTGTGTGAACACAAAAATCTGATCTTTTCAACTCAGATTCATGACCTGGTAGTAGGATTTAGTGGTGTGAAATTTAGAGAGTGGAGAGTGTTCTGAATGCGGTTCTCTGTATAGTTATATTGTTTGTACTTTGTAGTGGAAATTCCTTACTTACTTAATCAGTACACTATATTAGTTTTAATAAATATTTGAGGTTTGGGTTGTCTCAAACAACTTTTTTTTTTTTTCAAGATGAGCTCTCAGGACGACACATTCAAGAGTGTCGTCGTCATCATTGTCCTTCTCCTCCTCAGCTGACACTCGAGCTGTCGATCCAAATTAAATAATAATAACCTTTATTTTTATATTGCGCCTTTAAAGTAGCTTCTCAAACACTTTACACAATAAGAAAATATCAAGAAAAACAAAAAAACAAAAAACACAAGACATACAAAAACAAAAAACAGACTTGAATGCAAAATTGTTAAAGCCATTAAGAAAAAGCTAACCTAAATTTTTTTTTAAAAATGCTCAAATATGAGCAGGGAGTGCACTCCAGAGTCTAGGAGCACAGGACGAGAAAGCCCTGTCCCCTATAGATCGCATCTGTGTCTGTGGGATGGCCAGTAAACCAGCTCGAGAGGAGCACAAATGGCGCTTTGGGAGTTAAAAGCGCAGTAGGATACTGAGGGGCCAGACCATGCAGTGCTTTATATGTGAGCATAAGGATTTTAAAATCAAACTGAAACCTGACCAGGAGCCAGTGCAAGGACTTCAGTATTGGAGTGATGTGTTCATTTCTCCTGACACTAGTCTGGATCCTAGCAGCAGAATTTTGCACAAACTGCAAATTATTTAGTGTGGGTTTAGGGACGCCAGCAAGAAGTGCATTGCAGTAATCGATATGAGAAAAAGCTAAAGTGTTGATAAGCCTTTCAGTCACAGGAGAAGATAGCATAGGGCGAAGTCTAGCGATATTTCTGAGATGAAAAAAGGAATTCTTGACAGTGGGTCAAAAGACAAAATTGAATCAAATATGACTCCTAGATTTTTTAATTTAGTTTGGAACTCCAAAGCAGAGCTGTCTACCTTCAACATTTGTGAACCAGCTTTACGAAGCAGATGAGAAGGGCCAATAAGCAAAACCTCAGTCTTATCACTCTTAAGACACAAAAAGTTTTGGGTCATCCATGTTTTTATGTCAGAAATACAATGTGAGAGAAAAGAAACATCCACATTTTGACCAGGCTTAGATTGAATATAAATCTGAGTATTGTCTGCATAGAAGTGATAATTAAGCCTGAGTGATCTTAAGAGCAATCCAAGAGGAAATATATAAATACTAAAAAGTAAGGGGCCTAAAATTGATCCCTGAGGGACACCAGTAGGGACAGACCTGAAACCACTCATAAAAACAAACTGGCAGCGATCAGAGAGATAAGATCTAAACCAGGTTATAACAGTCTCAGAAACACCAAAGACATTTTCAAGTCAGTTGAGTAAGATGTTGTGATTGACAGTGTCATAAGCAGCGCTAAGATCAAGAAGGATAAGGATGGAAAGAGAACCAGAATCTGAGGCTAATAACAAATTATTGGTGACCTTGACCAAAGCTGTCTCTGTACTGTGAAGTTTACAAAAACCAGACTGAAGGGGCTCAAAAAGATTATTAACAGAAAGGTGATTGTGTAGTTGCAAAGCCACAACAAGTTCTAAAATGTTTGCCAAAAAGGGAAGGTTTGATATAGGATGATACAGTGGCAAGAAAAAGTATGTGAACCTTTTGGAATTTCATGGTTTTCTGCATAAATTTGTCATAAAATGTGATCTGATCTTCATCTAAGTCAAGGGTATTGACAAATATAACGTGCCTAAAATAATAACACAAAATAAATTCTGATCCCTCATGTCTTTACTGAACACACTAATTCAACAGTCAAAATGGCAGTGGAAAAAGTAAGTGAACCCTTAGAACTAATAACTGGTTGACCCCCCCTAGGCAGCAATAACCTCAACCAGGCGCTTCCTGTAGCTGTGGATCAGACCTGCACATCGTTCAGGAGGAATTTTAGCCCATTCTTCCTGGCAGAACTGCTTTAGCTCTGTCATATTCTTTGGACATCTCATGTGTATGGCTTTCTTCAAATCATGCCATAGCATCTCTATTAGGTTGAGGTCTGGGATCTGACTTGGCCCCTCCAAAAGGTGGATTTTGTTTTTGAAGCCATTCTGTTGTGGACTTGCTCCGGTGTTTTGGGTCTTTGTCCTGTTGCATCACCTAACTTCTACACAGTTTCAGTTGACGTACAGACATTCTCACATTATCCTGAAGAATTGTCTGATATACTTGGGAATTCATCTTCCCCTTAATGATTGCAAGCTGGCCAGGCCCTGATGCAGCAAAGCAGGCCCAAATCATGATGTTTCCTCCACCATACTTTATGGTTGGATGATGTTTTCATGATGATATGCCGTGCCCTTTCTACGCCAGATGTAGTGCTGTGTGGTTTTTCCAAATAGTTCAATCTTAGTTTCATCAGTCCACAAAAATTTTTTGCCAATACCGCTGTGGAGTGTCATTGTGCTCTTTTACAAACTTCAGGTATGCAGCAGTGGCTTCCTTCATGGTGTCCTGCCATAGATACCCTGCTTGTTCAATGTTTTACGTATTGTAGACTCAAGAACAGAGATGTTAGCCAGTTCCAATGATGCCTTCAAATCTTTGGCTGTCATTCGGGGTTGTTTCTTTACCTCATTGATGAGTCTTCAGTGTGCTCTTGGTGTCATTTTGACTGGGCGCCCAATTCTTGGTAGAGTAGCAACAGTCCAAGAGTGTCTCCATTTGTTTTTATCAGTCAAAGTAGCTGTAGTTCACACCTCCAAACTCATTTTCTTAACGAGACTCCAGGTGTGCTTTTTTGAGGTCATTAACTCAAGGGCTCACATAATTTTTCCACAAGCACTATGAGGTTTTTTGGTTGTTCTCAATAAAGACATGAAAGATCATAACTTTTTTTTGCGTTATTATTTTAGGCACATTATATTTGTCAATACCCTTTACTTAGATGAAGATCACATCACATTTTATGACAAATTTATGCAGAAAACCATGACATTCCAAAAGGTTCACATACTTTTTCTTGCTACTATAATTATTTAAATTGTCCAAATCAACGTTATGCTTTTTTGGAACTGGGGTTACAGCAGCAGTTTTCAATGCTGCTGGTACAAGAACAGTGTGCAGAGAGTCGTTAATAATGCTGAGAACAGCCAGGCACAAGGAGTTAAAACAAGATTTAAATAAGCTTGTAGGGAGGGGCTCAAGCGTGCAAGTGGTGGCTTTCATACGTGATACCTCCCTCGTAAGCAACTCTGATTCAATTTGAGAAAAAATTATGAAAGATGTGCCAGAGAAATTAGGCAAGCAGAGTGTTGAAGAGGAAACAGGTGTAGCATGAATTACACTCTAAAAAGTAATTCAGGGGACCTATTACCACAACTTAATTAAATGTGTGGTTGCAAGATAAAAATTCTAATTTACTGATTTAATTAAATATTTTAAGTTGCAAACATTATTTTGATGAGTTGTGTTTACATAATAATGTTGATAATTACATCAACTTAATATTATGTGTAATTTAAACGGAAATTTCGGATTTAAAACAAAATTTAAGTTGTAGTAACCCTCCACTACTCATTTAACATGTGTGGACAAATTCAGACAGATGAGACAGTGTTAGAGGACCTGTAGACTGAACAAATACTATTCAAAAGACATTTCAAGGTGAGTATTATTTCATTTACAAATAAATTCTACTAAATCAATGAATTTGGGCATATTCTCAATTATGATATGACCACTAGTGGACTCGTGTATAGGTTAGGCTACACCTGCTAATACGGTTGATGGACTATGTTGAACTACTACACATAGCTAATGCCATATATGCTAAAGTCATATTTAGCAGTGTAATTTGATTATCTACCCTTTAGTTTACCACAGCAGTGGATTAGAATGATAAAGTTTAATTTGGCAAATCTGCTCATCTAGAGAGGTCTTTTCATTTGTGCTAGAGGAAGGAAAAGCATGATTAAATTTCTGCTTATTCCTGTATCCGTCAACAACATTGTGTAATCTAATTTCATGTATTGACACATTGTTATAAATCTTTTGTCATTCACATAGAAAGCCTTCTACCTCTATTGTAGTCAATTTGCTCTTTGACCAAAATTAGCAGCCTTTGGACTGTTGATAGTTCTATGAGAGGGATAAAAGTAGTAGACAAAGAGTGTTTCTTTTTTGTCTATATTGCTCATTTCATTCAGTGCTTTTATGTCTATAAATCCTGCAGAGATGTTAGGTATGATATTTCTATTGTAAATGACACTAGATTTTAATTACTATTGTTATACAACTTAAAGTTAGTTATTTTTCCTGGTTTAAAAAGCTGGATTCTACTGGAGAAAATCTCATTGGAGCAACTTAATTTTAAAATGATTGTCAACTTAAAAACTTGTGTTCATAATTATGGTAATTAAGTACATAACAAATTCCTTTTAAATAATATGAAAAAACCTAGTTGGAACAATTTAATTTTTATGAGTAATCAACTTAAAAATTTGTGTTTATTATAAAAATTATTAGGTAAGTGTTCATTGAAAATACATTTGTTTGTAGAGGAAAAGGTCATTTCTCTCACTCAGTATAGTTTTTTTAGTTGAACTTAATTTCATTAGAAGTTGTCATAACTCAAAAAGATGAACGCAATCTGTTGTATTATTTTTTTTGTTGAGCCTAAACATTTGTTTTTAGAGTGTAGGATATAAACATTGTCAATTTTAGAACTGAAAAAATGAAGAAACCTATAACATAATTGATTTGAAACAGGCAATGTTGTTGCCAACATCAACTTTGAGGAGTTTGTTTATAGTACAGAAGAGATGCCTGGGATTGCTTTGATTATTCTCAATAATCTGAGAAAAATAGGCAGATCTTGAAGACTCAATTTCAGCTCTATATTCCCCGAAGTTGTCTTTCCAAGCTTGAAAAAATACATTCAAGCCAGAGTCACGCCACTTACGCTACATACAACAAGCTGCCTTCATAGAGCGCAGGTTGTCATTATACCAAGGCGCAGATCGAGCAACACTCACATTCACACAGTCACATTCCATGACTTCAAGGGAGCAAAGGAGTCTAGATTAGAGGCGAGAACATTATTCAACTGTAAAATCTTATCTTCAAGAGGAGCTGATGAGAATGCATGAAGAAAGGAAAGGACAGAGTCTGCAAAATGTGTTGGATTAATTGATTTCCATTTACAAAAATGAACAGTGTGTGAAGATGATGTACAAAGAAGAGGCAGTTCCAGATAAGCCAGTAAATCACTGATAAGCTGGCCCACACGTGAGGTTTGTGCCAGAATGGAGAACGTAAACTTGCGGAGCATAAACAAAAACTTTGAAAGCGTAAATTAAAACTCTGGCAGTGTATTCATAAAACAGGAATAGAGAAAAGGAAGCTTAGAAAAGCTTAGAAAAAATGCTGTTTATTTGAAGACTATGTTAAATTTTTGACACTGAGTTCACTTTTTTCAGTTTCAGAGCATTTTTCTTCTGTCACTATATATTTTTAGTTACATTCAATATTTTTGCCACAAATTTAATGCCATAGTTCTCACTTGTCGAACAACAGCTACAGAATAGAGTGGTTCAAGAATAACACATGCTTATTCTGAGACTAATGAAGTCACTGTATCTTGTTAAGCTGCTGCTAATGTTATGTCGCAGGATAGCTAAACATTCTTGGTACAGAATGCTTTATTCTCTATACACTGAGTTAGGCATTGTCACCATAAATGTCACTCTCCCCACCCTGGAAGCAGGGCCAATCTTGGTCACACAGCCATGGGTTGCTTTTCTTATTGCCAAGATTGAAGCTTGTGATGTTTTTTTACATTACATTTTGCACTGTGTATGCAAATTTCACTACTGACTCCTCTCCCACAGCCACACATTGCTTAGCAAAGAAGTACAGTGACGTTGCCTGACCCAAGACTACTGAGAAAATAAACCTTTCAATAATGACTTGTGCTCCTAGTTCCTTTAATCACTACTACACTGATGGTCTGTCTCACCTCTCTACACACCTCTGGCCTGAAACAATCAACATTTTCTTACAGTCATATGAATATGTCATTCTGACATATTTGGACAAGCAAACATTTGATCATCTTTGAAACAGTGCCTATTAATGAAGTTGAACAAACCCACAAGGAAAATTAAGTCAGTACGCCCTTTGCCTCAGAAGCTAGTATTGCCCCCTCCAGCAGAAACAACCTCTTGTAGGCATTTTGAATAATTGTCCAGCAGGCTTGCTGGAATTTATTACCACACTTTCATGCAATATTTTTTCAGTTGCAATATGTTTTCTTGCATGTACTGCCCGTTTCAAATCCCCGCACAACATTTCAATGGGATTCAAATTCAGGCTTTGACTAGGCCATTCCATAACCCTTCATTTCTTCTTTTTGAGCCATTCCTTGGTGGATTTGTTAGTGTGCTTGGGATCACTATCCCATTGAAAGGGCCACTTTCGGTTCAACTTCAACTTTCGGACAAATGGCCTCACATTATCTTCAAGCACTCTGATATGATGCAGAATTCATAGTTGAAGCAATGAATGCAGGCTGCCCAGTCCCTGAGGCAGCGAAGCAACCTCAAACCATAACATTTCCACCACCGTGCTTCACAGTTGGTATGAGGTGCTTCTCCTGAAAATCTGTATTTGGTCTGTGGCAAACATGTCTGCTGTTACTGTGGCCAAACAACTCTATCTTTGATTTGTCTGTCCAGAGCACATTATTCCGATGCAGAAAAAATAGATCATGCTTTCATCACCTCTAGGTTGGATTACTGTAATGCATTACTGTCTGGTTGTTCCAGTAGGTACATAAACAATCTCCAGTTAGTCCAGAATGCAGCTGCAAGAGTCCTTACTAGAACCAGAAGATATGACCACATCACATCTTATGCACACTGCACTGGCTCCCAGTAAAATTTTGCATTGATTATAAAATAATACTATTGACCTATAAAGCACTAAATGGTCTTGTGCCACAGTACCCGAGCAAACTTTTGGTCTTTTATGATCTGCCACGCCTACTTAGATCAAAAGGTACAGGCTAATTGTTGGCACCTTGAATAATGAAGGCTACAGTAGGGGGAAGAGCTTTCTCTTGCAAAGCACCATTGTTATGGAACAGTCTTCCAGTTAGTGTTCGGGACTCAGACACAGTCTCAGTGTTTAGGTCCAGGCTGAAAACATATTTGTTTAATCAAGCTTTTTGTGAATAGATTCTTTCTAAGGTACAGGAGCAGATCTAAAGGGCTCATGGGCATAGAGTGTTGTGATGAAATGGGATGTTTGGATGCTTTCTTCTGGCACCCAATTGTGAACACCTGATTTTAATTTTATGTATTTGAAGGTGTAATAAATGTAGGGGTGTACTTACTTTTTCCATGTGATTAATCTGTTTTCTGTTAATATAAATTGTGAAAATGACTACAAAATGTACATTTTGTGTCATTTGATAGTTTATCAACTATATTAATAGGCACTGTTTCAACGAGGATCAAATGTTTGTATATATATATGTCGAAAAAGGTAGGAATTTCAATAGGGTGTAGGAAGGCTGTGAAAAATTGCCTTTATTGTTTAACCTTTTGATCTTTTGTTAAAAAAATTCACAAAAATACTCTGCTCTGATGGATATCAAACAATTGTAAACAAAGCACAGCTTTATAAAAAATATCTTTGTTAAATATAGGTGTGCAACAATTGTTGGCACCCTTTTAGTCAATAATTTGTGCCAAGATAACGGCTCTGACTCTTCTCCTATAATGCCTGATGAGGTTGGATAATATGGCAAGGGATCTGAGACCATTCCTCCATACAGAATCTCTCCAGATCATTCACATTTCGAGGTCTACGCTGGTGGACTCTCCTCTTCAGTTCACCCCACAGGTTTTCTATGGGGTTCAAGTCAGGGGACTGGGATGGCCAGGGCAGGACCTTGATTTTGTGGTCAGTAAACCATTTTTGTGTTGATTTTGATGCATGTTTTGGATCATTGTCCTGCTGGAAGATCAAACCATGGCCCATTTTAAACTTTCTGGCAGAGGCAGTCAGGTTTTCATTTAATATCTGTTGATATTTGAGTCCATGATGCCATATATCCTAACATAATGTCCAGGTCCTCTGGCAGAAAAACAGCCCCAAAAACATTAAAGAGCAACCACCATATTTAACCATGGACATGAGGTACTTTTCCATATGGCTACCTCTCTGTGTGCACCAAAACTACATCTGGTGTTTATTGCCAAAAAGCTCTAATAAACAAACTCAAGCATCTTCAGTTCTTCCGTTTTCAGGCACTACTGCCTGAAAACTGAAGAACTGAAGATGTTTGAGTTTGTTTTTATATGAGAACAGAGGTTTTTTTCTTGAAATCCTTACAAACAACTTGATGTAGGTGACTTCACATTGTAGTTTTGAAGACTTTCTGACACCAAGACACAACTAACTTCTGCAATTCTCCAGCTGTGATCCATAGAGATTTTTTGGCCACTCGAACCATCCTCTTCACAGTGCATTTGGACAATATAGACACACATCCAATTCCAGGTTGATTAATAACATTTCCAGTTGACTGGAACTACTTAATCATTTCCCTGATGGTGGAAATGGACATTTTCAATGCTTGTGCTATTTTCTTATAGCCATTTCCTATTTTGTGAAGCTCAACAACCTTTTGCTGCACATCACAGCTATATTCCTTGGTCTAAACCATTGTTATGAATGACTAAGGGAATTTGGCCTATGTGCTACCTCGTAGCGTCTTGAAGTTGTCATTACAAACAAAGGCTTCTCCACTAAGTATTAAATAAATTTCAGTTAGCGTGTTCAATACTTTTTTCCGGTGTCATTCCGCTTTATTACACATAACTTTATTTATGGGCTTTCATGTTTGGATTTCTTTATATATGTGGATTTCTTGAATTAATACCAAAGTCTGGTGAAAATTTTATGTGAATACCCTCATTGGAAATATATTTTAAAAAATTTTTGACGTGTTCAATACTTATTTCCCCCACTGTACATATAGCTGTGTGTGTGTTGTGTTCACACTTCTGTGAATAAATCAGAGGAGGGGAAAAATTTGAATTGAGCAATGTAATGCTTGTATTGTTCTTTGATATCATGTACCTGTACCATCATTCCATGTAAACTTGGATCAATCAGGTTGTTGAACCACACATTTAGATAAAATCAATAAAACCATGACTAATATACAGTGGAATACATTTAGAACTTAGGCTCATCTACCTGATCAATGCTACTTTGCCTCACCGTGCAACCAAAAAAACGTAAATCCTTCCAACTTGTGTAACTTTGCAACTTGAAAGTTTTCATGCTAATCAGAATCAGATGGATTTGATTCTAATTATACAGCCAAGCTCTTTTTTTTCCAGAGTTCAGGATGTCCTGAAACAATGTTATAACCCAGAGATGTGGCTTCAGCTCTTTTATTAGCGTAGCTCCATTCACAAACCACCAACAGTTCTTCTATGAACTACTTTTATCATTGGAAATCAATACTCACCTCACGATTACTCGCACCACAGTGTTATTTTCAATTATCTGACTGGAAAGGACTTTCAAAACATCACTGCCACTGCAGCCCAATCTGGCACCTGGATATCCATCCTGGAGGAACATATGGAGAAAACGACCCCCCAACTTCTGCTCCTCAGCTGAACAGAGAACAAAGATCATGCAATCAGTTAAAGAATACCTCATCTGCTATTACTCTGCCAAAACTGCTGTATGTGAAGCCAATGTATTTTAGGTAAGACACTACAGGTAAATAGGGTAATTTATTATTATTTTTTTAAACAATCAATATTACAATAAATTGTAATGATTAACATTTAATTACTGATATTATTACACATATTTTTGTATTGAAACTGTTCCAAAAATTATATTGATTTATTAAAATGAGGCTTTGTCTAATTAAATATGCACAAATCTACATACTTAACAAAACCAATCCATTGTTTAATGTTGTTAAAATTAAAATAATTATTTCACAGGAGTGGAACCCGGTGTAGTCTTCTGTTGTCGTAGTTTATCTGTCTCAAGGTTTGACATGTTGTGTGTTCCAAGATGTGTTTCTGCTCAGCACAACTGCATAGAATGATTACCCTAGCTGTCCTGTCAGCTCAAACCAGTCTGGTATTTCTTCCTGCAATATTGCTGCTTACTGGATGTTGTTTGTTTTACACACCACTCTGTGCAAACTATAGAGATTGTTGTGTATGAAAATGGCAGACGATCAGCATTTACGAATATACTCAAACCAGCCCATCTGGCACCAACAACTATACCACAGTTAAAGTCACTGAGATCACATTTTCCCCATTCTGATGTTGTTGTGAACATTCCTTTAAGCTCTTAAATGGTATATTCATGATTTGTATGCATTGCACTATTGCAACATGATTGGCTGATTGGATTAATTTCTAAAAAGAGGTCAGTGAATGTATTTCTGCTTCACATGTTTTTGTAAAAAACAGTCCTGTTACTTCGATTAAGCTCCCAGGACCAGCTTGTGGGTCTAGCTACCATTTCTATTAGGCTCAATGTAGTTACTGAATAATTGATAACACTAAGATGAATAATAATTGGATGATATACTGAAGGTTTAAAAGGTCATGCAGTTCTTGAAAATTATTCTATTGTGTACTGTAGTGTGTGTCTGTTTTTTGTTCTTGCTCCTCTAGATCCGTCTCATGGTGTGCTGGCTGTTGGCAGTTAAAGGATCATGTTTCCTGATGATGTGTAGGGGCCTCTTATTGTCCTGCTGTAGGGTCAGATGCTGTTACCTCACTGAAAGAACAAGGAATTGCTGCCGAATCTCTCTGCAGTGTACTCTTTTCATCCTGTTTTTAATTAAATAAAGCTGCCCCTAATCTGTATCGTGAATGCCTTGTACATCATTATGCTGCTTCCATCAGGGATTGATTTCCTAGACACTGACATCAGCAAGACTCACCCGTTAAAAGGACTCAAAGCCATTGGTCCATTATACCTAGCTTACTCCATAGTGCACATGACAAGCCTGCAGCATGCCAATTACTTTTGTTCTGGTTTCTTGTGACATTCAAGGCACTACACAATGTGTAGGCAACTAAGTGTGACATTTTTCCTGCAGTGAATTAAGCTTTGAATTACAGTTCTTAAAGACTGACCTATTAAGTGTAATTCCACCTAGACCTCATTAGGTAAAAAAAGAGATCCTTATGACCTTTTCTATGATTGGCAAGTTAAAGTTCCTCACTGTGCAAGCTGTATAGGGCATTATTTCATGCTAAATAACAATGCAGAACTGCTGTTCTTATACAAGAAAATGTTTTGGTTTTCCATATTTTCTAAGTAGTGTTAATTTCATTAGTGAAAACTGTGATGCAATGTTCGTCGACCACCTTTTTTTCATGACTAAGACTAGATGATGACGAGATGACGCCAACTTCATTAAACACTAACAGTGACTATATCAACATGCAACATTGTTGACCAAAAAAGACAAGACTAAAATGTAGTTAAAAAAATAAAAATCTATACCAAAATCTCTCTTTATTTTCGTTGACAAACAGGACCGATCAGACCACCTCAGGTAAGTTAAAGAAGTCTTAACAGAAACAGTTACTTTAACTAATGCGACAGTAGAAACTTTGATATGCATAAAGGTGCATGCCCATTATTTTAACTATCATAGTTTGCTAAGTATTATATCCACAGTTATGTTAGCCTACATGTTTATTACAAGTAGAAACATGGTCAATAGTTACATAGAGAAATATGTAATATAACTCTTACTTTTGTTGACAGTCAAAAAAGGCAAGAAAGAGAAAGAGGTGTTTGAAGGGGACAGAGACAGTCAGTTGAGTAGGATATATATATATATATATATATATATATATATATATATATATATATATATATATATATATATATATATATATATATAATTAATTAGGACCACCTGGTAAAAAAGCTAGGAGTGAGAAGGCAGAGGGTCGTGATGTGGAAGATAAGGATAAATGAATGGGGTTTGTTTTGTGCCTCACATAATTGATGAATGTTGTTCATTGACCTTTAATGTTCCTGTCTTGATACTCAAGAAAGCACATTGTTATGAGGAGACATGACATACGTGTAGTGTTATTATATATCATATGTAATGATATAAGATACAAAAAAAAGAGAAAAAGATTGACTAAATATGATATTTTATTATCATGGACATTTAGTACAGGAATAATACTCAGACTAAATAAAAAAAAATAATTAACACGATTTCTAAGTTGCTTCTTGTGAAATTATATTTTGGAAGTTCTGCGATCAAAGAGCTTCTGAACATAATATACAGTATAAATTAGCGGATGCTTAAAACACAACATTGATTCCATGTACTTGAATGCATTTGAAGCCCATAGGAGAAAACATCTAAGATATGTTGAATGGAAGCAAAAAGCTGGACAAAAAAAAAATCTGGTACAGTTCTGTAGACTGAACACATACTGTTAAACAGCCATTAAAATGAAAAAGCCCACATAATGAATTGTTACCAATCAGTATCCTTATGTTTCAATACAGAAGTTGTTTATTATATGTTCTGCAAAAGGGGCAATCAATTCTTCACAGGAGGAACAAAATGAATTTCGTGCCAAATTAATTAATTAATAAAATTTCTAATGGCAATACACAATTTATCAGCAAGGAGCCCAACAATAACAATCTTCATTGTTAAAATTGATAGTGGCTGAAACAGTGTGGACAAACTTATCTATATACATGGAGCACTGGAACACTTTACAAAAAAATTAATATTTGTAAAGTGTAAAAAAAAAAAAAAAACTTGAAAAGAGGTACTATTGCTAAAAAATGATGAAAGTCAGAGTGGTGTGAATCGGCCCAGATATGAAGCATTAACATCCCAGCACTTCTTTCCATAAATGTTCTCCTGAAGATAGAAATCTTCACTCTATCAATTATTATACTTTTTCTGTGTTTAAAAAAAAATCTGTTGATTATTAGGTTTACATTATATGGAGCATCCGCCATACAAGTCCCTGTAAATTTACTGTCACTATAGAAATGATAATGAATTACCTTATGGTCTCACTAACAAGGGACAAAGTATCAGGCGACCATTCATTATTTTTAGCAACAGAAGCAAGTGGCAGTGTGACATGAATTACGATTTTGTTACTTGTATGCAAATTAGGTATGATGTCGTAAAGAGACAAATGCAAATGATTGGCTCGAATGACTCGTCAGACCAATTCTATGTGCCTGTGCTCATAACTTTACTTCCTACATCCTGCAATTAGTTCCCATTTACTGTTTCAAATGCAAAAATGAAAGAATAACTTATAACCACTGTTTCAGGTTATCCTATTATATATGACCTGCTATAAAATGTGAACAGACAAGTTACAAAAACAGTACCAGTCGCTACATGCACACAAGACACAAAGTACTAGCTACACAAGCAACTTGTCACTCACCCGTGTGAATGTAGGGTTAGAATGAGCGCATTAATACAAACCTGTGATTTAAATTATAGCTGGGACAAATGTCAGAGCTGCTGTTACTGACAAAAACAACAACATTATTTTATAGATACCTACTTTATAGATGCAAAATAAAGTAGATACATTTGCTTGAATACACAATGTTTCTTAGTCATCCTGAATAACAAGGCATAATGTATACAATTCTGCTGTTTTCAGCTGATGCGCTCTGGCTTTGACCATCTCTTGCATTCTTTAAATTTTTTTATTATTATTAATTTTTTTTTTTTTTTTTACAAAGACTCTTCAAGCCTTCTCAATATTACACTCTAAAGCTATAAAATAAATTATGTACTGATGACAAAAAAGTTAGAGACAGGAGAGACCACTGCTCTGGGTCTCAGAAACTCTCTTCATCATTCCTTGGTTTGGGTTCACTTATGAGAAAATGGTAAATGGTCTGCACTTACATAGCGCTTTTTTAACCTTAGCGGTTCCAAAGCGCTTTACACTGTGTCTCATTCACCCATTTACACACACACCCACACACCAATGGTCGCAGAGCTGCCATGCAAGACGCTAACTTGCCATCGGGAGCAACTTGGAGTTCAGTGTCTTGCCCAAGGACACTTCGGCTTGTGGAGTCATGTGGACCGGGAATCGAACCGCCAACCCTACAATTAATGGACAGCCCGCTCTACCACCTGAACCACAAAATAGAATCTAAAGTGAGGCCATGATTAAAGACTGCAAACTCCCTAACCATTCAGATCCTCAGGAGGCACCAAGGTACTGCATGTAGCATTTATCCTAATTGTAGTTTGATGGATATTTTTTGACATCTACATATATGTAGGGCATTTTCAACGGTGTCAAATTCAGATCCTTAAGGTCCACACCAAAGTAGAGTTTAATGTTTACCCTGTTCTAACTCACTCAATTCAACTCATGTAGCACTTGCTAATCAGCTGACAAGTTTAATCTAGTCCAAGCTCTGGTCCTTCAGGACTCAGCTTAGATATATCTGTACTTTTGCCAAGGTTTATCTAGAGCTAGACGTACGGTGGGAAAACACGTCTTGTGATTTCTCAGGAGGCAATTTCCCATCTGATCCTATTTGATAAGGAACTGTAAGAAATCCATGTTGAGCATTGATAAATATTACAACTGTTTTGATATTTATTAAATTACATCAATCTATCAAATAGACGTAGAACTGTATTTGCTTAACAAGAAGCAAAATACTTCAGATGCATTGTGAGTTTTAATGCCCAACTGTCGCCTTCCTCTTGGTGTGGCGCTTTTTGAAAACAATTACTCCAGGACACCTGCTCCCTGTAACTCGTGTTTCATTTCTTCTCCATCTTTCCTTCTTTCTCACTTGTGGGACGACGAGATGACGAATTACTGCTCAGAGTCCCAATGGCCCCATTACCCTGAGCTGGGCCTAACGGAGCGTTCGTCCTTTTTGTCAGTACCCGTCACCTGTTCTTCCCTGTCCACCGTTTCCCCACTCCTTACCACCGCATTCCTCCACCTCAGACTCCCCCAGGGCTGCGTTTGTCAAAAAGAAGTTTAGAGAGAGAAAGGGAAGAGAGATGGATGAGGAGCAAGTCTGGCATACAGCTTTGCCCTGCATTTTGATGCATGCTTTACCTGTGCCTTTTGATTAACTTTGTATGTTTGATCGCTAGTTTTTCCCTCTGTTTTTTTCGCAGTCTTGATTGTAGGAGGATGGTTTAAGGTGCTTTTGCCAGTTGGGACAGAATAGTGATATCAATGTGTATGAGATTATTAGTACACGATACGCCCAAAGGTTTATGAACACCTGACAATCACACTCATATTTGCTTTTTTAACATCACATTCCATATTTAGTCCCCCTTTACTGTTATAACAATCTCCACTCTTCTGGTAAGCCTTTCCACTAGATTTTGGAGCATGGCTGTGGGGATTTGCCCATTCAGCAACAAGAGCCTTAGTTAAATCAGGGATTGATGTCGAGTGATGAGGCCTGGGGTGCAGTCAGAATTACAGTTCCAAAGGTGTTCAGTGGGGGTGGGGTCAGGGCTCTGTGCAGGCCACTTGAGTTCTTCCACTCCAACCTTGATTCATATTGATGAGTTTTCAAATTTGCTGTTGTGTGTGATTTATTTATTGATTGATTTATTTATTTTGGTTTGCTAATGTGTTTTTGAATGTACCAGCTACAATATATTACATAGTTTAATACTTCAAAGCAATCTTAAGGACACACTAGCAACAGATTACTCATTTATAAATTCATCTAACAAGGTCATTATTTCATATTAAATTTGCATTTACCTCATCATATGGAAAAGTCAGGAAGACTGGAGTACAAAATTAAATCCTATGATGACAGAAAGGACAGAAAGTGAAGGGGAAATAATAACAAGACAAATCGTAAATTTCTTTCTCTCCCCAATTCCTCTATCAGTAAAGGAAATTCATGAGCTCTCTGACAGCCAGTGACATGAGATAAATACTGTCAGATGTGTCCGATGTGGCTGGTGGCAGCTGAGGTGCGCTCACATAGCTAATCTGACAGGGTGGAGGTAAAAAATGAATTTGTTAACATCAAGACCAATCTCATTCTGATAACACAAGCTAAAACCCACCCATCTGCCATCTCTGTCACTAATTTATTGATTCAGCTCATCTGACTAACAGGTTATTTAACTGTCATGTTACAGCTGGAGGAGTTGTTACTAATGATTGCTATGGGATGTATTTTACTCATTTTAACCAAATGCTGTGGGCATTTCCAAACCCAAAGCAAATGTGAAGATCAAAACAATATGTTAGTTGAATGCAAATGAACAGACATTTGGAACATCTGTATTTTAAAAAGGAGGTTTTTTTTTTTTTGCTTTCAATAAAAGGAAATGTATACTATCTTTAAGTTAAATGAATACAGTGGAAATTAAAGAAATAGATTTATCCTTTTACAGCCTGTTTGTTACATTGGTTTTACAGCATTCTTAAGACATTAGTTTAAATTGACTTCCTCCATCAATGTATTGAATAACACAAACTTCCTGGTTGCCAGTGAACAGGGCATTTAGAGCTTCGACACATGTTTCGTCAAGTTATTGAATACTAATTTTCTTACTGTTATTGACTTTTAGGGAACATACAGTATGCTGTATATTTCCTAGTTAATTCTTTGAGTACTACGTTCTCCATGAATATTTTCCACTGTTATAAATGCTTATATAATGCAGTCGAATTAATAATAATAATTTGTGTCACTTATTTTACAGATAAACATGACAAAGATTAAGATTTATCACCCTGATATGGTTTATACAGGCTAAAAGGAGATATTTGCAATTGAGCAGCATCATTTAACATGATTTAATGGTAATTAATTAGGATCCCCATCACCATGCTCTTAAGGACTCCAAGTGTTTTTAATAATACATTATAATACAAACCACAACACAGCCCTTTTAAAACCTTTTCCCTTTTTTCACTTTTCTAAATGTCTAGGATTCTGCCAAAGGTGTGTTTTTCCAGCTGTCTTAATGACCAAGTTAATAGAGAACTATTTTAGGACAGCTCTTAAATAGAAAGGAGAGGGCATTATTATAGCTGTGCACTAAAAAAAAAATGCTTAAATGCCAACAGCAAACTCATTTTTCAGCCCATCAGCACTCAGGTGGCCATAGCAATGCAGAGTTTATTAAGAGTATGTCAGTGCTGTGAACTAAGAGTTCTGCAAAAAAGAATGTGGTTAATGAATGTCATGTCTGTTGACCTTCTCAACTACACATTGTCAGGATCCCTGAAAGGTTTCTAAGGTGAAATGAGATTAGGCTGAATCCTTGGCTACAGCAAGACAGGAAAAACAGCAGAAATTGCTATATTTGCTTTCAGATGCAGGAATATGGCAGATCAAAAAAACAAACAAAAAAAAACACACAGAAAATTAAAAAAATCCAAAACAAACAAATGTTTCTGTCCCTGAATATATATATATATATATATATATATATATATATATATATATATATATATATATATATAAAACTTCGGTCCCTGAATTATTGGCACCCATGGAAAAGAGGGGTAAAAAGGATCAGCTTAATCTCAGAATTGATATATGTAAATCTATCCATAAATACAGGTCAAGCGCTTCAGTTAATGTTCACAGTAGACATCAGAATGGGGGTTGTGATTTCAGTGACTTTGACCATGGCATGTTTACTGGTGCCAGACTGTCTGGGTTAAATATTTCAGAAACTACTGATCTGGAATTTTCGTGCACAACAGTGTGTATACACACAATGGTGAGAAAAAAAACAACCAGTGAGCAGCAGTTCTTTAGGCAGAAATGCCTAATTGATGAGAGTGGTCAGAGGAGAACAGCCAGATTGTTTCGAGCTGACAGCAAGGCTACTGTAACTCAAATAGCTACTCTTTGCAGCTGTGGTGCACAGAAAAGCATCTCAGGAAGCAGACACTTGTCAAAGAACGCGGCACAACAATCAGGCCCCATGCCTGTCAGTCAATTATTATTCGGAACACACAGATAATGTGTTGCAAACATATACAAATATGTTTTTTTTATAACAAACAACTTGCCAGATAGGTTCGCAGTCTGGTTGAATCTAAAGGGTGTGTATTCTATCTGTGCGTGGCAACAAAAAAGGCTGCACAAGTGAGAAAGTGATAAGAGGTTGAGTAACTGTCAGAATCAGAATTCACAGACCATGCTGGCAGCACTGACATTATCTGCATCTGTTTTTTTTCTTCTTCAGTTTTTCCAGTGGCATAGTGATGAGGTTAATATTTCAAACAAGCAAGCAAACAAACCAACAAACAAATAAACAAGTAAACAAATACCTCCACCAACTTTGAGTTTAGGCTAGGAATATGTATGAATACAGATATTTGGAGCACTAAATAGATACAGATACTATAGTGTCACTGTGTATGTCACTGTATGTAAAGGAAATTTGAACACTGGGTAGAAGACTGAACACTGAATACTCACTGTAAAGTATAATTCCATTGGGAGCCTTTGCTTTCAAAGTAAGATGAAGGCAAACTGTGTCTCTAGAAGATGTGGTCTCAAAGCTTGTATACTGTGGAAAGGGCTGAAGCTCCAAGTACGAAGAACCACTAAATAAAGGGAAGAATATAGTGGTTTCTGAAATAAAGAAGAAAAAGGAAAAAGGATGTTGATTAATGACAGTCAGTGAGCTCAATTATTGTGATAGTTAAAAGCACATTAAAATACATAGTGATGACAACAGTTCATCCTTCACTCATTCATCAAGCACATTACTTTGGATCATTAGAGCTGACAGTCTTGTGTTTACACCATTCTCCACACTGTTTGATTTTAAGATGCTTGGGCAGCTACAGCCTAGTTAAGAATTCTAAGAGTTAGGCATTCTCTGACACACAGCCCACAAGCAAAGGCAGGAGGAGTCTCGTCATGCCCTGCATGAGGCCACTGTTATCTTACTGAGGATGACAGATCCATGTGACTTTGGGCAAACAGGCTGGAGGAAGCTCTAGATTCAGTCACAGTTTCTATGTGGCAGTAATGAACCCTTATCTTTTTTGCTCAAAAGGCAATATATGTATTGTTGTCATGGGATTGGAGATGGAGGACCCCAGCAGGCTAAGCAATAAGGCAGAGTCAGCAAAGACATAAATAGCAATTTCACAGTGGTTCACAAAGGAAGTAAATCATTCATATATAAATTTGCTATATAAGTTTGCATCATCATTAACAGTGTTTAGTGCTATGTCTGTGTCATTATCTCTGGTAACAAATTATTACCTAAAAACCTACATAAACACATTCCATTATAAAGCCCATCATACAATGGATGGTGAGTACAAAAAAAAAATGAATGAAGAAGAAGATAAACAGTTTGGAGTTTCTCTGAGTTTGGAGCTCAGTAAAAACGGAAAAGGGTTCTCTGGTCTGATGAAATCAAAATTATATTTTAAAAGCAGAAACTGCTGGTAGCATCATGTTGTGGGGATACTTTTCAGCAGCAGGGCCTGGGAAACTGGTCAGGAATGGCAGAAATTGAAAATAAGAGCCCTCAGGCATGTTATATGGATCCATTTGCTTAAAGTTTATTAATATAAAGGGCAGGGTCAAAATGTTCTAGGTCAAACATAGGAAAAGCTCAGGATATTTCCAATCCAAAATTGTAATCACAAAACAAGGTCAGGTCATAATACCAGAAATTAGAGATAGCATACAATCCAAAGCGCTAGCCAATGACAAAGGCAGAGCAAAGAAAGATACGGTCATACATGGGAAGACAATCCAGAACAAATGGCTGACAACTTACAAGCAGGTCCAAAATCCAGTTACATGGAAGTGGTTCAAAATGATGAACCTAAATGTGTTAAAATGCCACACCTAGAGCCCAGATCTGTTATGAACACTGAGGTGAGGGGACCCAAATGCAAAACACAGACAGAGGGATCCAAGGTGAAATGGGTTTTAATTAATGAACGTGAGGGAGGGAGGGTGTGTGAGAAAGGTGAGGTGAATTAGAGTGGTTGAGGTCAGGATTCGAACTTGGGTCCACAGCGCAAGGGTTGGATACTCAAAAGATTTAAACTTGACTGAAAATCCGTGGCAAGACTTGAAAATTGCACTGCAAGTTTCGATCCAGTCTGACACAGGTTGAACAATTTTGCCAAGAGTGGGTAAAACTACCAGGATCAAGATGTGTAAGGCTGATAGAGACAAATCCCAGAAGAGTTACAGCTATAATTACAGACAAAGGTGGTTCTTCCAAGTTCTTTTTTTTTTTAAATTAATGACTTTGTCACCATAATAAAAATATTTTGCACCTTCAAAGGTTATATTGCAAATGTTATATGACATTATGTTAGACATATTATCAGTCCCAGTTAAGCCTATTTCAATTCTGGGTTGTAACAAAATTTACAAAATGTTGTGGATGTGATGTATATACGTTATTATCAGGCTGTGTGTACTGCACATTATAGGTTGTAAAGGCAAAGAGCTATGTGCACTATAATAAGTCTTGCATTGAAAATAGTGTCAGCCAAGGTACTGCAAAAGTCCAATAACTTATATTTTCATAGTGGCCAAGAGATGGTGAGTGAGACAGTAAGTAAGAACAGAGAAAGGAAATTCAGTTTAAGACACCGGTTTTGCTCCTAGCATTCCCTACAGAGGTTAACCTGACAATTTGAACAATGAGAAGTGTCCCATTGGACACTGGGGCACATTTATGAGGACTGAAGATGGTGGTAATGAGGCATTCGAGGAGGTCAGAATCAATATGGGAATGAGACTGAATAATTTCCTGCCCCAGTGCTTTGCTGGCTGGAGCTCAATCATGTGATCCCACTCCCACTGCTCCTCTTTGCTACTCTATGCAGCTTACATGCTTGGTATACTTTAAGCCTAGTCACTGAACTCCTGCGTAATGTTAGATGAACCACTTTAGGAAATGGTGAAAAATACTGAAGCATCATAGCCTTGATAAACCGTACACTCAGAAATACAATATGTTTATAATTGCTGAAATTGTGAGCATCCGAAAAGGGATCTGTTGTCACTGATGTAACATTTAACAATAATTAAAACCAAAGGAGCAGGAGCAGGGGCTTCAAGCCCTCTGGTCAGCAAATATAATTCTCTCCTAAAGACTTAGTCAGCATGTAAATAGCCTTTGGAACTTGGCATTCTCAGGTGTTCAAATGTCTTGCTGCCTCTGAAGTATGCATGCAGGGACCCAGGGAGTGCTCGAGCAAATTTCTGAATCCTATGAAGCGCTCAACCCAGACAGCATGCCAGTCAGACTGACAGAGCTTTTCAATCCTTGTGATTTGCTCTCCCTAGTGAAAAAGAAAGTCACTAAAGTACACTAAACTAGATGCTACAGCACACTTCAGTCTACTTGGACCCACACCAATGGTCAATACACTTACAATTGCTAAATGATTGCTGAATGATTTTGTTATTAGTATACTTTAATTAAATAAAAATGATATTAAAGCATTTAAATATGCTAAAATTGATTTATTTAAGTATACTTCAGTAATCTTTCAAATCTCCATGAAATGGCTGCTTAGCTGTGATTTCATACTTTTGTATGTTGGCATATTTCCATTTCCTTCTGAAACAGGAAGTCGGTGTGATGTCATGCTGATGTGCTTGACTGACTTGCACAACAGCCAATAGCATTCAAGATACGCTACACCTACAAAAACATGATAATTGCTTAGCTATGGAGAACAGTGATGAGATTAACAAGAGCCTTTTACTTACTGATGGAGAAGCTCTGAAAATGAATAAAGATGGAATCACGTTCTCGTCTGACGAAGCAAGAAATTCCAGCATCTCCAATATTTTCCGGTCAAATTCCCCACTCTTCAAAACAAATAAACTCCCATTATACTTATCTACTCCTCTAGTTTATTTAGCTCACAAGAAATAAAACCCATATAATAAGGTATACATTTAACAATTTTTATACATTTAACAATTAACACCATTTTTATACAAATGTACTTCCCATACCGCACTGTGTTAAGGATTTCAAACAACCAACCCCGTAGCTTTCAACCTTGAAAGAAACTGGCAATTAAACTGTAAAACTTCTTTTTTGAGTTCAGATATCAATTTATGAACAGACTATTATAATTTTTTCCCAAAGAAGGCATTTCAAGGACCAATCCCAATCTAAACTGCATCTAAAATACACAAAACAGCATTATATTTTAGGGAAATCAGAAATTTAACTGAGAATTTTTTTTACTGTAATATATTTATTAAAAGCATGTTACTATTTATTTAAAACAGTGCCCAGTACACTGATAAAAGGGAATATGTGGTCATTTAGTTTAAGACAACATATGTATAGTTTACATAAAATATGAAGTTTCTCATCAAAACACGATTCCATTTTATAATTACTAATATGTATTATTTAGAGTGAGTGTGATCAATTCACATAGTATTAATGTGATCCTGTATTAAGAAGAAGAAATTATATTATATAACTATAGTATAGCTGCTTCACAATGACAGTGACCTAGGTTTGGTCCTGAGCTCAGGTAAGAGTGCAGGGTTTGATTTTATTCAGGACTTGAAAATACATGATCAAATCATGTTGGATGTATGGAAACAAATGTGTTAATGTAACTCAGTTTTTTCATGTGGAAACAATTTGAATTAAGTAAATTCAATGAGCTTTTTTTCAGCTCACTTGCTAGCATTTAAGGATAGTATGTTTAGCACACTTGCTTTACCACATATGAAGTACATAGTCTTGTTAGTACATCTAGCACATATTTAGATAAAGTTTAGTATGTATATAAAATTTTTGCACAATGCAAAACTCTCAGGATGGGTGTTTAAAGAGGAAGAGACAGCAGAGAGCTTTATGAGAGTGATGGATCATGAGATAAGCACTGATACACTCCTGATGGATAGATGGAAAGGAAGGAAAATAAACACGTTGCGATCCAAGAAGCAAGTCAGACTCAGACACGAGTGATTAAGGGCACGTTAGGAAACAACTGGCTGGCAAGAAAAGAAAAAAACAAAAAGACCCTCTTTGACTACTAGGTATCATGTAGTGTTTGCGTTGATCATGCTCTACTAGTATGTATACAGTACAGTTATTTGCTGTAGAAAGATTAATCTTGTAACAATCACTGCATCTTTCATTTATTAATTTAATAAATTATTATTCATATTACTGGATATTGATTTAAATTATTAGTCATACAGAAGTGAAATGCATTATGTATATCACTGGTATGGCCTCTATGTCCTTTCTCTTTTGCCATTTCTCCTGTTTTGCTTTTATAAGTTTTTAGTTAAGGATTTAATTATTAGTCATATTACTGAATATTAGATTAAATCAGTCATATTACTACATACCGGGCTAAATCATTATTTATATTACTGGATATTAGACTAAAACAGTCATATTACTACATACCGGGCTAAATGATTATTCATATTACTGGATACAGAATTAAATTATTACCCAGTATGGCAAGAAGGCAAGGAATGCGTTCCTAAACACGTGATTCAAGTAGTATACCCCCTGCCTCATCAAATCTTCATGTATTCCTACTCATTAATAGGGGTTAAGAAAACAACAAATGCAACATCTGCTTGGAGGCAGATGGAAAAGTGTGAAACCCACATGTTTGGTACAACAGAACCTCAAAGGAATTTAAAAATGCTAACTCAAGTAACTAAATAAATAACTAATTATTCAATGAATTACTGAATCAATAAATCAAGAATCTGCCTGTGTGATTACTGTATGTGATGTTTCCTCATGGGGAATGCAACTGAACCAGCCCCTAACATATAGCATCCCTGCTGCTTTTGCACTCTGCCTGGAGAGACAAATAGCATTTCCAAGGATTACTTAATTATCTGCAAATTAGCACTTTGAGAATAAATTGCAGAGGTGCCAGGGAAAGGGCGAGAGAGCATGGGGGAAAATGGTCTATGAGTTATTGGGAGGGGGGAAGAGGGCACTGTTTGCCATCACAGCCTTTTGATAAAGGCTTGCTGTGGCTGTGGGAATGCAAAAGAAACATTAGTTAATTAAGATTTATGAGTAACAAGCAAGCATTAACTGTTTGGATTTAAGTACACAATTTTAGTAGACACAGTGACAATTAATTAGCCTAATGCATCAGCAAATATATATATACAATATAAAGCTCTTATCGGGCGCACGGTGGCTTAGTAGTTAGCATGTTCGCCTCACACCTCCAGGGTCAAGGGTTCGATTCCCACCGTGGCCCTGTGTGTGTGGAGTTTGCATGTTCTCCCCGTTCTGCGGGGGGTTTCCTCCGTGTACTCCGGTTTCCTTCCCCAGTCCAAAGACATGCATGGTAGGCTGATTGGCATGTCCAAAGTGTCCCTAGTGTTTGAATGGGTGTGTGAATGTGTATGTGATTGTGCCCTGCGATGGATTGGCACCCTGTCCAGGGTGTACCCCGCCTTGTGCCCGATGCTCCCTGGGATAGGCTCCAGGTTCCCCGTGACCCTGAAGAAGGACAAGCGGTATGGATGGATGGATGGAGCTCTTATCTATTACCTATTTTGAATACAGCACTTTCACATACTCGAGACTTATACCCAGAAAGCAGGCTGTGCCAAAAAAAACAACAACCCTGAAATAAAAGCCACGTTATATATCTAATTAATTCTCTGACACAAAGCTTGGCCTTTGTATTATTCTTAAGGCAAGCGGCACATCCTCACATCTCCCATAGGAGGACCAATGTAACCAAGATGCAGAAGGCTAAGGGGAAAAGAATGTTTTCTCCTCTTTGCTACAGCTCAACAATAGGCATACTGCTTGAAACAATTTTAGTACTCAATTTCTAAATATTGCCTAGATATAATGTAAAACAGACTGTGCTTGTCAACTGCCAAGTGCTTTAATTCCTTTTCTTAAGCTCTATAAAGACCTGTTTCCTAACAGCAACGTCCCATTTGTGTTTATGTTCAGCTACGTGCTCATCAATCAATATGTATGAATGTTCAGTATAGGCTATGGATGAGGCTATGAATGATATTAGCATAAATCTATATTTGAATTCCAATTCCATATAAGACTGAAAGATACTCGGAAACTGCCTTGTGATATTCAAGATGCATTATGTTTAACATTTCAACCTTGAGATGATGGAATTGTATATATTCCACTCAGAAAGTCTATATTAGAAAGGCGTTTAGGAATATTACAGAAGCTATAATGCCATTGCATATTGTCAGCTTAAATGCCTGAAGATATAAAATGACCAGATCACACTCTCTTAATCAGTCAATTTAAATTGGTCCATCAAAGAGGGCTCATAAAAAGAAGACATGCTCATTTCTTTGTGTGTGTGCACATAAAAGCTTGGTTTATTACCCGTCTCTACAGTTTCCATGCTAATATTGGGGCAGTAAAGTATACAACATATCAGTAAAATATAGAAAGTGTGAGTGTTTAGAGAAAAATAAACGCATTTTTGATTTTTTTTTTTTTATGCATGGAAGTGCAGTTGCAATACAATTTACTGTGTATGATGTGTGTGTTTGTGTGTCCCCAGCATACTCACTGGTCAGTGATGTATGGCATATGGCACACTGTTTTGGCTGCTCTAATTCATTCACCGTTATGCAGTTAACATCAGTTGAGGCCGGCATTTGTGCCAAAAGCTTTTTTTTCATACTGCAAGCTGAGGCAGAAAAACATAAAGCTGCTTTTAAAAGTGCATTGAACGTCACGGGGCCCAATTACCACAGTGTATATGTTGATATTATATACCATGTGATCTTCCGGTAATGCCAATCGTTGCACATTCACACCCATTGAGAGTGGAAACATTCTGTACCGCACCGCCTTCTGTGTGATCTTACTTTAAATGAGATGTTTTGTGAGAAATATTAGGGCTGGGGAAAATTAAAGTTCTACAAATAGTGTCACTCTTTAGAAAATTTGTTCTTGGGGATGAAGCCTTCTGAGAAGCAATAGCACCATTAAGATGAAAGGTATCTCACCATGCACCATGCTGAGAACATAAATATAGGTTATACAAAAACCTGTCCAGAAAACTGCAATCATGAAGACTGTGCATGCGTGCACACACACACACACACACACACACACACACACACACACACACACACACACACACACACACACACACACAATCGTGTAAAATCAGCCAAAGCCAAAAAAAGGTAACCTGATCTTATCTAGTATTTACTATTATAAGATTAGGTTAATCAACATACAGTATCTCACAAAAGTGAGTACACCCCTCACATTTTTGTAAATATTTGATTATATCTTTTCATGTGACAACACTGAAGAAATGACACTTTGCTACAATGTAAAGTAGTGAGTGTACAGCTTGTGTAACAGTGTAAATTTGCTGTCCCCTCAAAATAACTCAACACACAGCCATTAATGTCTAAACCGCTGGCAACAAAAGTGAGTACTGTATATGATTATTAAACCTATTTCTAAACAGTTCTATTATGGGTGTAACAATACAGAAATTTTTTATTTGATATGATACAAAATGGCTGTGTTTCATAAACAGCAAACATAAGCATTGCTGGAATAAATACCTTAGGTTTTTATTTAAATGTTTTAATTAAAACATTCCAACATAATTGAAACTTAATGATGACCAAGTGTTTGTGTGATCCATTATGACTCTTAACAGCAGTGGAGGGCACCTCCACTAATATTGGCACCCTTGGGAACATTTTGAACTTTTGTTAAAAAAAATTCACAAAGATACTCTGCTCTCATGGATCTCAAACAATTGCAAACAAAACACAGGTTTATCCAAAAATATATATCTTTGTTAAGTATAGGTGTGCAACAATTATTAGCACACCATTAGTCAATACTTTGTGCAAGATAACAGCTATGAATCTTCTCCTATAATGCCTGATGAGGTTGGAGAATACATGGCAAGTACACCTGGGTGACTTGGAAGAGGAGATTGTTCAACCATCACTTCCTGTTTCACAGGGGTATAAATATGAGGTAACACACAGGCCAAATTCCCTTAGTCATTCATAACAATGGGTAAGACCTAGGAATATAGCTGTGATGTGTGGCAAAGTTTTGTTGACCATCACAAAAAGGGGAGTGGCTATAAGAAAATAGCACAAGTGTTTAAAATGTCCATTTCCAACATCAGAGCAATAATTAAGAAGTTCCAGTAAACTGGAAATGTTATGAATCAACCTGGAATTGGACGTGTGTCTATACTCTCTCAATGCACTGTGAAGAGGATGGTTCGAGTGGCCAAAAAATCTCCAAGGATCACAGCTGGAGAATTGCAGAAGTTAGTTGTGTCTTGGGGTCAGAAAGTCTCCAAAACTACAATCCGAAGTCACCTACATCACCACAAGTTGTTTGGAAGGGTTTGAAGAAAAAAGTCTCTACTCTCATCCAAAAACAAACTCAAGGATCTCCAGTTTGCAGACACTACTGGAACTTCAAATGGGATCGGGTTCTATGGTCAGATGAAACCAAAATAGAGCTTTTTGGCAATAAATACCAGAGGTGCTATTGGTGCACACAGAGAGGTAGCCATATGGAAAAGTACCTTATGCTCATGATTAAATATGGTGGTGGCTGTTTAATGTTTTGGGGCTAAACAATAAAGACAAATTTTCACAGCCTTCTTTGCTCATATTTACCAAGGATGCCAATATAAGTGGATGACACTGTATAAATGGAATAAAAGCTAGAACACAACAAAATTAGACATGACTAATTATACAGTAGCTGTCTGTCCACTTGTGCACAGAACAAAGGTTGCCAGGTTTCAGAAAAAAAAAATCTACCCACTATATTTCAAAAACTGCACAACAAAGATCGAAAACTAACCTAAAAATTTCAGGGTGAGGGAGTCACATTTTTCTTCTTTATTTGAATAGGAAATAGGTTCACTGTGGCACACAACCATTTCTGATGTGTTGTTTCAAAACTATCCCAATTAGGCATAACCCTGGTGTGATTCAAGGGGGAGATATGTGATTAATAATAACTTCCTCAGCGTAAGCAATTAGATAAATTTTCCCATATTAAAGATATAATTTTCCAGTGCACTCATAAATGTATGTTGCTGATAAACCAGTGCAATAAATTATTTACAGCTAATTCGAGAAAAAAAATCTAAGAACTCTATGTATAAATGATCAGATAAAGCTTAATAATTGCTCGACTAAGCAACTCACAGCTGCAAGTCATTTGAACAAATACAAAAACCGACAGCATGAAAATGTAAAGAAATAAACCCTTTTGAATGAATTCATATCCTGTTATTTCAGCATGAGAAGATCCAAGTGTTGCATCGATAGAGATCTATAGAATGAACTTGGGGCTCAGCAAATTAGCTCTGCACCTGGGCATCAGCTTATTGACATTGGCACAAAACTGAGATAGCAGTGCATAGTAGAAAATACAATGGAAACACAATTAGTGTAATAGAGCTGTGGTTCTGAACTCAATGAGGACCCACCACTTTAAAGTTCTGAGCTTTCTTTCTTCTCACCACACCTCATCCAACTAATAAAGGTCATCATTGGCGGGATCTAGTATGTTAGGGGAGAAGAAAAACTAAAACTTTATAAATGAGTTTGTCCCCAATATTAAAGCTGTTCAGTGACCTCCACTAATATTGGCACCCTTGGTAAATATGAGCAAAGAAAGCTGTGAAAAAATTGTCTTTATTGTTTAACCTTTTGATCTTTTGTTAAAAAAACAAACAAACTCTGTTCTTATGGATCTCAAACAATTGCAAACAAAGCACAGATTTATCCAAAAAAAAAAAAATATATATATCTTTGTTAAATATAGTTGTGCATCAATTATTAGCAATACTACTACTACTAGTTAGTCATTACTTTGTACTACCTACCATTGCCATGATAACAGCTCTGAGTCTTCTCCCATAATACCTGATGAGGTTGGAGAATACATGGCAAGCACTCTGAGACCATTTCTCCATACAGAATCTCTCCAGATCCATGCTGGTGGACTCTCCTCTTCAGGTCATCCCACCAGCTTTCTATGGGGTTCAAGTCAGGGGACTGGCATGGCTATGGCAGGGCCTTGATTTTGTGGTCAGTAAACCATTTTTGTGTTGATTTTGATGTATGTTTTGGATCATTGTCCTGCTGAAAGATCCAACCATGGCCCATTTTAAATGGTCTGGCAGAGGCAGTCAGGTTTCCATGATGTCCATGATGCCATGTATCCTAACAAAATGTCCAGGTCCACTGGCAGAAAAGAGCCTCAAAACATGAAAGTGCCAGCACCATATTTAACTGTGGGCATGAGGTACTTTTCCATATGGCTACCTCTCTGTGTGCTCCAAAACCACCTCTGGTGTTTATTGTCAAAAAGCTCTATTTTGGTTTCATCTGACCGTAGAACCCGATCCCATTTGAAGTTCCAGTAGTGTCTGGCAAACTGAAGATGCTTGAGATTGTTTTTGGATGAGAGTAGAGGATTTTCTCTCGAAACCTTTACAAACAACTTGTGGTGATGTAGGTGGCTTCGGATTGTAGATTTTGAGACTTTCTGACACTAAGACACAACTAACTTCTGCAATTCTCCAGCTGTGATCCTTGGAGATTTTTTGGCCACTCGAACCATCCTCTTCACAGTGCGTTGAGACAGTATAGACACATGTCCTCTTCCAGGGTGATTCATAACATTTCCAGTTTACTTGAACTTCTTAATTATTGCCCTGATGTTGGAAAAGGGCGTTTTCAATGGTTGTGCTATTTTCTTATAGCCACTCCCCATTTTGTGATGGTCAACAACTTTTTGCCGTACATCACAGCTATATTCCTTGGTCTTACCCATTGTTATGAATGACTAAGGGAATTTGGGCTGTGTATTACCTCATATTTATGCCCCTTTGAAACAGGAAGTGATGATTGAACAATTTCCTGTTCCTAGACACCCAGGTGTACTAAAAAAAAAAAAGAGTAAAATATCAATGGGAATATATAAATATATACTATATTTTTCTCATATGAATTCACAGGGGTGTCAATTGTTAAACACCTATATTTAACAATTTTTTTTTTTGATAAACCTGTGTTTTGTTTGCAGTTGTTTGATCCCTGAGAGCAGAGTATTTTTGTGAATTATTTTGAACAAAAGTTCAAAAGATTCAACAATAAAGACAATTTTCACAGTCTTCTTTGCTCATATTTACCAAGGGTGCCAATATTAGTGGAGGGCGCTGTATATGTGGGCATGAAAGGAAAATATTTTAACACATTTGTGCCATAATGAATTGACAACATTTATTGTCAGATGAAGAGTGATAAGCTGTGTGTAAGCTGAAAATGCAACGTGTCTCAGTAAGATCGATATCATCGAGTCATACATAAGATGGCAGTTTCTTTCAACTTTTGAGCAAACTGAAGTTCAAATGTACCATGTTATGCTAGAACAATGTGAAATAAAAAATAACCCTGCACCTAATATAATAATAATATTATTAATAATAATAATAAATCAATATCAATAATGCTAACATACAAGCATATGTGATGCAAACGTGGATTTCTTGTATAAAAAAGCTGCTTTCTCAGTCCTTGTCAATTGATACACATTCAATCATACTTACTGAAAATATTAAATAACCAGTTCTTCTCATATCTACAGTACAGGTCATGTTGTAATCTTGTCCACAGAATCAGAAGGCTATAAGCATTAGCCTGAAATATACAGTAAATGGCCAACAGGATTGATTTTAAAATATTTGTGACACACTTAAGACCTTAGCGTAAATATTGTGGAGACAACATTTGCAAGGGATGTGAGAGCACAAAAAACACTTTTGCAAGCTTACAAGTTTGCATACTTTCTGGGCATTTGCACTGGCAGTTGGGTTCATGCTCCCACACTGCAGGTGGTACTATTAAAATTTAATGACAATTTCCATGACTACAGGAAGACGACTGCCTACTGCAAAGTGCTGCATAAACTATTGTAAGTTTATGCATCGTGTTGTGGATAAAAATGACATGAAATAAACACGAGGGAGATTGAGTATGAGTAAAAATGTAATTTTATTGGTAATTCACAGGACGGGTGGGTGCGTAGTCTGGAGGAGAGTAAGAGGGGGAGGAAAATGGGGTGCGTCCTGGGGACATGGGGAAATCAGGGTGGGTGAAGTGAGCGGACCACTGAGAGTCGGGCGGACTGGTGGGTGAGAAGAGGGACGGATGGTCGGGGCCCGGATCGGAGAAGACAACATCATCATCCTCGGATTGGAAGCTGGAGGGGGGTTCTGGGTCTGACTGTGTAGAGGCGTCAACACGCACGTTCGTGGGGCAGATTCTGTACCGAAGAAGAGGGGGGAACCCCGGATCTCCATTCTTAGGGGGGGTGCTGCGAAGATAGTTAAGTAGCATCATGATATCAGCAGTGAGATGCACAAGCTGGTAATGAGTGTCCAGATCCAGGTCCAAACCCTGATCCAGGTCCAGTAACGGAGAGAGAGGGGACTGACGACGGGCACCGGCACCTAGACACATAGAAGCGGGATTAGGCGGATTGGAATTACGAGCAATTTAAGAGCAGTAATAGTAAAAAAGTCAAAAAGAAGTGTACGAGCTGAGGAGTGCTAAAAACACACACACTCGTACCGTCAAGGGCGGGCAGGTAGACACAACATACATACACACACACTCTCTTCCTCATACACACACATGAATAACTTTAATAGAATCTTATAGTAATAGAGAAACTCTATAAAAAACAGAATTGTAGGATATGCAGGACAGTAGAACTGTAATGATATTAAGAAGTTGGAAGTACAGTAAACCGCTTTTCAAGTAGTATAAATATATATAAACTAAGAAATATAGTGCAAATATGAAAATAAATTATAAACGAGAAATACAGGAAAAAAAGGAAAATATAACTTACTCATGATTCAGATGGTGAAGATTCTCGTCTCGCAAGGAAAGCCTTAATTTTTAGAGAACCATGAAGAAAGCCAGTTATAAGGGTGGCTGGGTCAAACTGCCCCCCCCCCCCCCCCCCTCGAGATAACGATAAGACCAAGGTCCCTCCCGGTTGTTTAGTCGTCTTGCTTACGTCATTTTTTTTACTTAGGGAATTGAGAATCCTGGTTTCTGACTACCTAGGTAAATGAAAGTCCTGGTTTTTGACAACCTAGGTAAATGAGAATCCTGGTTTTTGACAACCTAGGTAACTAGAAACTCTGGGTTTTTGTTTCCTGGGTTGTTGGAAATGCCTGGGTTCTGATTTTATGTGTAAATTAAAACCCCTGGTTTCAATTCTATGGGTAAGTGAAATAGGCCTTTTCTGGAAACCTATGGGTTATCTAGTGTGTAAATACAGTATAAATACTGGAGCTTAAGCTCAGGATATTGGGATCACTTCTGAGAATTCTCATTGGTGTGGATCTCGTGTGGTGGAATGGAACAATAAAGCTGGACCCTTGCTACTTCTCACTCACGGCTGGTGTATTTTTTCTATCTCCAACTGGGCTCAGAGGTAGATGTGAGTATTGGCTTCTAAGTTGAGTTTTAAATGTTTTTGGGTAATAGGCTAAATTCGAGCCAACAATCGCTTTGCAGAAGGAAGGCCTGCTTATTTAGTTCCATATGTACAAAGAGAAAAGGAACAGAATAAAAAAAAGACGTGGTACGTGAGACTATTAAATAAATTGAGGGCTGAGGACAGCATGTTTAACATGTTGTGAAGCTTGGAATGAATTGGCTTCAGCATGCATCATTTGCAATGACCAATCACAGGTTCGGCTGCCTAGCCAGCTGCAAACTAACCATTTTGTGAACTTCCAGTGACACCTGCCATGTATAAATCAACAAATCTTAGTAGAAAAGCCCACAGTACGACATAAACCCACATATATCCGAAGCCTTTTCAGGTTCAGGGACCAATCAACAAAGCATACCATGGACCATAGGTGATTTGATATTCTGGAGAACAAAGTATTTTGATTAAGGGTATGGTACCTTTCTCACACAGATGGCCAGTGTAATGGAGAGGGCAGTTACAGAAGAATGCTGCAGCACCACTTGGCATGGACAGAGGTTGACACATGCCACCATTGAGACATGGCTCATCGGCGCATGCCAATGAGGGTGTGGTTGGCAGAAGATTGATGCTGCTTTCTCCTCTGGGGGGACTAAACACATCAGAAGGTACAACAATGTCTGACAGACTGTCCTGGTGCCAGGAAGACCTGAAAGACATGTAAGGATTTTTAAAAAAATTTTTTTTACATCAGACAGTCAGTCAACAGAGCAGAAATTTGTATGGCTTACATCTTGAACTTGTTTAACACAGGGATTTTATACACAATGTGAGATGGAACTCAAATGTACTGTATCTCACAGCATTACTATTTTGGTGAGGTTTTTTGCAGTCAGTATTGTATTGCAGTACTCAGGGGTGGCAGGATGCTAAAAAATGTATCCAACAAGAACAAAAATTAATGATAGATAAGACACATAAATACAGTGTGAAGGGCACAATTTTGTGCCAGTTTCTAATCTGAGTGTTTTGAATAAACTATTTCCTTGTTTTTTTTTCCATTTAGAGAGAACATACTGATACCTGTGGTGGCAAAGCTATACATGTTTTGTAATATATTTTTGACATATCAATTAACATTATAATACAAATTATATTCATGTAAACTCACAAGCCTAATTGGAAAACTTGCAATTCATGCAATTATCCAATCATGCAATTGTCCAATTATCCAAGGAGATGCTTTTATGCTCACTCTGGCTATAAAGACTAGTCATTTGAGTTACCAAACCAGTCTCTGTAATTTTCCCATAAAACAACAATGGTGCATTTTGCTTGTGTAAGCATTTTCCCGCTGTTAGAACCATTAAAGCTTTCAACTATTTTTATATAAAATTACACAACATGGGGCAATCAGGCACTTTGCAACAGTCAGAGGTAATGTTAAGAGATAAGTTTTCTGACATGGGAAAATCTTTGGCAGAGGGCATTAGAGTTTCTCAGTCACATGTAAAGCTGCATTTTGTTGTTTTATTAACTTAGAAAAGAAAAAGAAAAAGACAGGCTACTGAGGAAACAATTATTTAAAGCTGCTATAATGTAACATGAAGTAACTTGTTTTGCAGATGTTCCATATGATAAGACATAATTATACACAGAAATAAGACGTCATTCTTTAATGAATAGAAAATTGTGACACCACCTTACTGTAAAAGATTGTCCAATTGCATTATATTCCTTACACAGCAAATAAGTTCCAGGGTTTCACATTAGCCCATTAGAAGGAAAAATAAAGTAAACTACAGCGTGAGTCTGAAGGCTGATTAAATGGGCCATTATACAACAATGCGGTCATATTTGTGTGTATGACACAAACATCCTGGTATGCAGGAAAAGAAAGCTGCTAGAAACTCATTTTAATATACGTGAGAACTTTATTATAGAGGAGACATTTTATTACAGATGCCAGACCAACACCATGAATATGAATATGGGCTTAAGTGTTTCAGGCTATTTCTGTAAAATGTTTGGGTCAGTTTCTGCCACCAGTTATTATGTTTTTAACAGACTCCACTGGGGACAAATCCAAGCATATCAAAAAGTGGTGTAAATATGTAAGCTGATTAACACACCATTCCCATTCATGTTAAGGAATGTCTTCATTAACCCAAACCCAATCTTCTTGGGGAATATTGTTACCTTCATGTGTCCTGTATATTATTAAGACTATTCCTGTGCTGTCCGAATGTTGCAATATAAGGATTTCAAAGAGAAAAATGGTGGACTTTGAATTTGAGGATGTCTAAAGACCAATACATATGAGATCTTATTTGTACTGCATAATAGAACCAGTGGAGATAAGGCTCTCCTTTCACCCAGGGAATGATGAAACCTGGGACCCTTAATATTTCTACCTATTATAAAAGTAACACTGTGCATGGGTAGAATGTTCATTTTAATGATATAAATGATAAAAGATATACATCTCTGAGCATTTATGATGTTATAGTATGATGGGGAACACATCATGTAGCTCAGTGGCTATTTTAATACTCATATACGCATATAGTCATGTAAAAAAAAATAAGTACCAAATAATGATATATATATATTTGGACAAGCAAGCAAATATTTGATCATCTTTGTGCATATTAATAAAGGTGATACTCTATAAAATGACATTAACATTTACATTTTGTAGGAATTTTCCCAATTTAAATGAACAAAAAACAGATCAGTCACATGGAAATACTAAGTACACCCCTACATTTATCACTCCTTCAAATCCATAAAATTAGAATCAGGTGTTCAGGATTGGGTGCCAGTGATTAGAACCTGCATATGGAGTGCAGGTGGAACATGTTTTATTTATAATACTCTCATATCTAGTGTCTGGTGTTCCCTTTGCTATTGAGGTGTGTGGTGTCATCATGCCAAGATCTAAAGAGTTCTGTAAGGTCTTCAGAAAAAGGTTGTGGATGCATATGAGCCTGGCAAGGGATTTAAAAAGATCTCCAAATTATTTGAAATACATCATTCCACTGTAAGGAAAATAATCAACAAATGATGCGGGTTTCATACAACTGCTAATTTGTCCAGGATTGGCCGTCCCATCAAATTCAGCCAAAAAGCAGACTGTCTGATGCAAAAAGAAGTCAAGGACCCCAGAATTTCAGCACAGTATCTGCTAATAAGTCTTGCAACTTTTGGTGTCAAAGTATATGCTTCTACAATCAGAAGGAGAGCACAAAATTGACCTGCATGGGAGGCGTGCCAGGAAAAAGCTTTTGCAAGACTACAGTTTGCCAATGAGCATATAAGAAAAGACCAGGCCTTTTGGAATAATGCGCAAATCAATATAGAGTTGTTTGGCCACAGTAACAGCAGACATTTTCGCCGCAGACCAAAGACAGCTTTTCAGATGAAACACCTCATACTGTACCAACTGTGAAGCACGATGGTGGAAATGTTATGGTTTGGAGTTGCTTTGCTGCCTCAGGGACTGGACAGCGTGCATTCATTGATGCAACTATGAATTCTGCATTATATCAAAGAGTGCTTGAAGATAGCATGAGACCATCTGTCTGAAAATTGAAATTGAATTGAAATTGGACCTTTCAACAGGATAACGATACTAAGCACACTAGAAAATCCACCAAGGAATGGCTCAAAAATAAGAAATGGAGGGTTATGGAATGGCCTAGTCAAAGCCCTGATTTGAGTCACATTGTAATGTTGTGTATGTGTGTGTGTGTGGGCAATGGGAAATGGGCAGTACATGCAAGCAAACCCTCAAACATCTTGCAACTGTAAGAATATTACATGGAAGGTTGGTCAGAAATTCCAGCAAGCCTGGTGGACAATTATGCAAAATGCCTACAAGAAGTTATTTCTGCTAAAGGGGGCAAAAGTAGCTTCTGAAGCAAAGGGTGTACTTACTTTTTCCACAGAAGAATATCACATCGATTAATATTTATGTTGAATAAATGACTGAAAAGCCTGTGGTTTTGTTCAAGTATATCAACTTTATCAATAGGCAATTTCCTTATTTTCTCACATGACTGTAAATTCCCTCCATATACACTGATATTATAATAAATTTTACACAAGAGCAGCACAATAATCCTCCATTTGTAAAATTAACACCATGACCCAAGTACATCTTCAACACTCAGCATCATCATGCTGTGACCAGAACATGAATGTATCCACCCTGAACCATGTAGACCTTCAGAAAAAAACAACAACAAATTTATATCAGGGCAGTGAACTCAGAATGGATCACTTTAGCATGAAACCCTATTTATTTTTGTAGGTTTTTGTCCTTGACCACTTAAGTAATATGCAATATGCATACATAAAACTTACAACTTGGTTGCATTAATGTGTCCTATACTTTCACTTAATACTCTTAGGGAAGTCCAAGACACTTTGCCCTACAAAGTGAAGAAATATAACCAGGTCCAGGTCAAATTAGGTTTTAACAGGAAAATATCTACATTTTTGAGTACAGAATTTTGGGAAAGGTTATGGTATTACTAAAACAAACAAACAAACAAACAAAAAACAAATCAGAAAGAATAATGCCACTGCCTATATGCTACAGGTCTGTACAAACGTCTGACTGCTACTAGTCAACATCATTTGCTTGTGCCGCAAAGACTGCAAAAGTGAATGAATACTCACGAATATACCCATCTATTCATCATTTCACACCTCGTGTTTTCAACTTGTCTGTAAGGCATCTGAACTGAAATAATTTATCAACCTATTTCAAGTTTCGAGCTGTTAGCTACAGTCTGAGTGTTCTGGAAAGATAACACTGGAGGTTTATGAGGCACGAAGGCTTGCATCCTGCCATTAGCGAGTATTTCAGTTGCATTTCCTTTCAGACTCTTAAAGTATGCTCTTTTTAAGGATGAGATGCAGCAATAAAAACAAAATGTAATATAGCCAAAATAACACCAAGATTTACACCAATATTATCTGTGCGAGATATGAGAGCTAAGACCAAGGTGAGTATCCAAAATAACTGTAACATTCTCCAGTTTAGCTGTTCAGCATAAAAATCCATACAAGCTTTTTGGAGAGAATATAATTGTATCTACTTAAGCTCTGAAAGCTGAACTCAAATTAGACAGGAAAGTAAGATAAAGGAGCAATTTTCTGACTCGAATAATGAATATGCATGATACGAATTGAACCGCAAAGACCTTTAAGTGACATTGGCCTGTCTATGATAATTCTAGTTACAGTTTAAAGTATGTTAATACAACCACTTCAGCCCATTGCCTTGCAGTATGCATTAAACAGCAGATATAGAAGTCCAGAATATTGCCGCAGCAGTAGATATAGTGTGTCATTTTGTAACACATGGGAGGATTATTTTATTATTCAATTCAGCAGTGTACAACAAGGGTAAGTATACTACACTGTGGATTATATATACACATTGTTTTTCCCTTCAGCTGTACAGTTTGGATGAACCCGTGTCCACTATAGTCCCAAATTCGTGTTCTTAGCTGACAGGAGTGGAACTTGGTGTAGAGTTCTGCTGTTCTAGACCAAGATTCAGCATGATGTGCTTTCTGAAGAGATGTTTTGTTGTGGTTTTTTTTTTTTTTTTTTTTTTTTTTTTAGTTATGTGAGACCACACCTTGAACCAGTCTGGGCACCCTCTTCTGACCTCTCTCATCAACATGTTGTTTCTGCCCACTGAACTGCTGCTCACTGGATGTTTTTTTGCACCATTCTGTGTAAACTCTACAGACTGCAGTGAGTGAAAATCCCAGGAGATCAGGATTTTCTGAAATACTCAAACCAGCCTGTCTGGCAGCAACAACCATGAGACAGGTAAAGTCACAGAGATGTTTTCTGTATTCTGATGTTTGATATGAACATTAACTGAATCCTTTTACCTGCATCAGCATTATTTTATGCATTGCGCTGCTGCCACATGATTGGCTAACTGGATAAGTGCATGAATGAGCATGTGTACAGGTGTTCCCAATAAAGTGGTCAGTGAGTGTATATGTAAGTAATATTGTGGTAATACCACAGTAATACCACAGTAATACCACATTGTGGTGCACGGTTATAGGAGACATGACCCTGAGGCTGATTATTTTCCAATAACAGTATGTTATCTCATACCACAGCAGTTTTCCAACAATGATCATTTTTAATTTGTTAATGAAACACTTGACAGCATTTGAACTGTTTATAGTTTGTTTTTATATGTAATATTCTTGAGATAATTTAATTCCTGTTATCACATACATTACAGCAGCTAACAGTCATTCTCTTTTTGTACAAATCTCTTGAAGTTAATAACAAAACAAAACAAAACACACAGCATGTCATGTTGCCAAAAAAAACAGGAATTTGCAAGCTGTCAGAAAACTTACTGACTGTTACAAAGTACTAACACTGGAGACTTCTTCCACAAACATTAAATAAATGTCTCCATATAGAAAGCTCACCATATTAATTATTATACATTTTTCTTTGATAAATATGGTCTGCCCTGATATAGCCCTTTTATCCAAAGTGCTTTACATTGTGTCTTATTCAAGCATTCTCACACACACACACACACACACACACACACCAATGGTAGCAGTGCTGCCATGCAAGGCACTAACTTGCCATCAGGAGCAACTTGGGGTTCAGTGTTTTATATATATATATATATATATATATATATATATATATATATATATATATATATATATATATATATATATATATATATATATACATACAACACCTTTTTTTATTTGACTTCGATTATGTGATGTATCCCCCATACAAATTCATGTGAATGAGTGTGAATAAAAATGATAACATTATTAGAATGGGAGGATTGATATTCATTCATCCATCCATCCATCCATCCATCTTCATCTTATTCCTTTTCAGGGTCACGGGGAACCTGGAGCCTATCCCAGGGAGCATCGGGCACAAGGCGGGGTACACCCTGGACAGGGTGAGGATTGATATAAACCTGTGATTTGCCTTGTAGTTGACACTACGTCAGAGCTGCTGTTAAAGGTGAATTGGTGACACTAAAATATCTCCTAGGTGTGAATGCATGTGTAAATGTCTGTGTGTGTGTGTGTATGTACGTCTAGTGCCCTGACCAGAATAAGGAACGTACCCAAGTTAATGAATGAATGTGATTTGTGCGTCTGTGCGCTTGTGTATACACAGTGCTAAAATGTTAAAATGTGCATTGTGCATTAATTGAGGTATGTAACTTTGTATATTAAATGAAATAAGGCAAGTTTAAAACATGACTGAAGACTTGTAATGATTTGCTTGACCATATGTATTTTGACCAAGCTCTTAGCACAACAAGACCAAAGACTGAACTGATGGGTTTCAAGTTATACTATCTTTTCTGTTACTCCATTAACTAATCATGCATAAACATTAACATTTTCCATCATCCCACAATCTGGCTATTTGAACATGGCACTGTTTTGAAATCTGTCACTGGCACTGACACAAACATGGGCAATCTGATCTGATTAGTTTCCATAGCACCCAGTGTATTTAAGTGCATGCTGATATGCATGAGTTGAGAAGGGCACATGTCCAAGAGCCATGAAAAAGAAAGGACTGGAGAAAGAGAGAGAGAGAGAGAGAGAGAGAGAGAGAGAGAGAGAGAGAGAGAGAGAGAGACATTCAAGCCCCTAATTAAACAAATCCTTACTTGCAGTTTTCTATGTTGTTCCCAGCAATGGCATTGGAAGTGTGAAATCCTCTGAGCTTATTAATTTCAATTATTTCAATACAACCCGTGTAGTTGTATAAAGGATCGGCTCCCTAAGGGAACAGAGAAAAGAAGACAGTGTTGTTGTTTTTTCTACAAGAAAGCAACAACACAAGCATATGCCTGCAGTGAATTAAACAATAATTCAATGAGTATGTGGCACTGTGAATGTTAAGCCATGTTGCACACTATATAATCATTGTATCTATACCTATAAACCTATAAAACAATTTATATCACATAGCATTTGCATGTGATATAGATTGATCACAATTTATATCACATAGCATTTGCATGTGATATAGATTGATCACATCTCATGAGATCTCATGTGATCACATCATTGATCACATCTCATGAGATTGCATTCACAAGTAACGCAAATGTTCCTGTATAAAACAAAAGCAAAAGCTTTTTATTATTAATATTATTATTAGTATTATTTATTTATTTTGCTATTTACTCTGAAAGGTATTGTGATAAAACAGCCATTCTCTTTTGCTGACTGGCTCTATCTTCTCAGGTCGCTTCTTTTTCTAAATTTCTCAGTAGTACCCGAGATGTTATGTGCCTCTATACATCAGCAGATCCTCTGAACCAAAGTAGTAACTGTTACATGGACCTATACATTGGAACATATGCAGCAACAATCCCACATCTTGTTCTGCCATTCACTCACTGCCACATATCCAGGAATGACTCTTCTTAAAAGCTGGATTCAGAGGCAGGAGACACTGATACATGTCTGTATTGAATATGTACTTAGAATGATGCCCAGTGAGATCCCTTCATCTGGCTGATTTTTGAAGGCAGATTTTTGAACCTTTATCCTCCTATACATCCCATAATAATATGTATACAATACTATAAGTGCAGCACCCTGGGTACACAAAACATCTATTCTCTTATCCCCAGTGGACCTTTGGGGCTAAAATCTTGTGATGTAAGCTGCTTTAGAAGCCTGCCGTAAAGGTACCAATGGACTAAGGCAGCTGCCTTCAATTTCAAACACTGACTATTGCCTAGGAGAGTTCTAGGGGTTATCTCCCTGTCACAGCTCAATGAAACAGCACCATCCAGAGCCTTGGAGAGTACTGCCCTGACACTGCTTGCAGAAAAGCCACCATTCAGGATAATAGAAGGTACACTATATGGACAAAAGTATGTGGACACCAGACCATCATGTCTATATGTAGGCCTTCACCTCACTATTGCCACAAATTTAGACACACAGAATATTCTAGAATATCTTGGGATGCTTTGACATTAAGATTTTCTTTAATTCAATTCAATTTTATTTGTATAGTGCTTTTTACAATGGTCATTGTCTCAAAGTAGCATTACAGAAACATTTAAACACGGGATACTTTAATGGCAACTAAGGGGCCTAAACCTCTTCCATGGCAAAGTCCCTGTGCACAAAGTAGGGTTCATAAAGACATGATTTTCCAAGGCTCAACTCAACTGGCCTGAACAGAGCCCTGACCTCAACCCCACTGAACACCTTTGGGATGAATTGGAACACTGACTTTGCACCTGGGCAAATATGGGTATGATGGTCAAGTGTCCACTTACTTTTGGCCATATAGTGTATCACCATGTGTAAAAACTTCTGGAGCAGCTTCTCTCTTCAGCACTATAGCTTCTCTAGCCTCCAGTGCTCCCATTCCTGGTTCATGTCCAATAACCAGCTGAGCGATTTTAATGATGAGAAACCACCCCTGTTCTTATTTCATTATGGCCCCACTCTGGGTCTCATCTGGGTGTTCTATGATACTGATATTGTGGTTTGCTGCTGTCAAGTGTGTTTGTCAGGGAATCTTGATTCAAGCAGACTTCTCATCATTTCCCAACTGAGTTTTCACCAGCTCATCTCCAGTTCCATGCCCTTTCTTGCTTGTTATCACCCATTCTTTTTACTTTTTCATGCCCAGCCTGCTTAGTTCTGAAGAATAATTAGGTTCCATTCATCCTACAAGTCTAAACACCAATCTCCAATCCAATTTATTTTGTCAGGTTGTTCACCTTATTCAATGTGGCCTATATTTAACAGTAGTCTGTACACCCTCTTGCACTAACCTTGCATGCACAAATAGCCAAAAAGAAAATACAGTTGCATATTTTTGATTTTTGAATAGCTGCTTGGGTCAATGTTTAGTTAGTCTGTTGCATACAATTTATAGTAGTTTTCATTTCTTTGTGTGTCAAGTTCTGCAGAAATTGTTTCATGCTACTTGCACCCTCCAGCCAGAGCGAGGAGTTTGTTTCTATGGTAACTAATAATGACTCCAGTCAACTTACATAAATCTCACGAGATTCAGCAGAGCAGGGTTACATTCTATACTGACAGTGTGAACATAGACCATGTCCTGCATTTCTCCAACATCCTTTTCCCCCCTTGTGTTTTGACTTTGCCTGTCTAATGTCTGTGATTATTTTTTCTTATGTTATTTTATGTTTGAACCTTCATGTTGATATTTGTGAGCTATACACTTGTATCCTACCACCTCTGGCTCACCAGCATTGTATCATATATAAACACAGCCTGCCTCTCATCCAGAACAAACAGAACCATTTTAATAGATGTCTACAGCTGCTGTATGAATTAATGTGTGAAAGATTTTAATCTGTCATGCATTAACACACACACACACACACACACACACAAAAAGCCAATGCAATCTAGTAACTGGAATGATAATCTTACCTTATAAGAAGAGTAACTGAGAGGCAGACCGCCTACAAAAACATGACCAGTTAATGGTAAAGTTACTCCTGGCCAGTAATTGTTTGGATTGTTTTGAGCACGTTGAAAGCCAGACACAGCAACCTCTGCTTCACACGGCGCGAGATACTGTCTGTGGAGGAAAATTGTTTTTATTGAAATAGTGACTCACAGAATAGCCAAGAATATGGATGAAGATGAGAACTACATAACTGCATGCAGGCAATAAAATCATATTTGGATATTTAAAGCTAACATTAGGACCATGTTTATCTTTTTGCTCAGTGGTACTAAATATGCTGAATTAATGATCTCTAGTTTACTTTGCAGCAAAGATATAACACTCTCCTGTTTATGTCAAGACTATTTCTTCTTTGCCTTAGGAAACAACAATTATTATAAAAGCCATGCAATCTAATTTGCATTTTATGGTTATGTTTTACCTCTTTTTAATATTCACACCAAAAACATTTGTGGAGAATATGATAAGCATTGTTTCCATGGATACAGAAGAGAAAGGAGTGCTTTAAAAGTAAAGCAGGATACACAATGAATTCAGTATTCATTATTTTCTATTAGACATGGCATGTCAAATTTTAGCACAGAGTTATGACTTTAATGTTCTCACTTTTTCCCTCTACACTTGATTTATTCCTCCGTTTTTTTTCTATGACTCAGTGTTAAAAATATAGACAAGTAAATGACAGGAGAAATATCTTGCACATTTCTAAGCAATTTATAAAGTCACGAATCATGGCTTTGGTGTCCATGTGGAATATAAATACCATCGAATAAGGATGCATTTTATTGTATTTTATTGTATCTTTGTATAAGTGCAATGAATTGAAGATGTGCAGCATTTTGAAGCCTGTTGACTAGAAAAAATTGTGAGACCTACAGTCCACTCCAGAATGATTGGCACCCATGGTAAAGATTAGTAAAAGGTTAGGAAATTGTCTTTGTGTTTAATTTACTTAATCTCACACTGAAATGAGAGAAATCTAACCTTTCACTGAAGCAAATTTATTGTAAGAAAATCAAATCCATATTCTCATGAACAAAATGTATATATTATATTATCATAATATGATATCCATGAGAGCAGAGTATTTTTGTGAATTTTTAAAACAAAAGATTAAAAGGTTAAACAATAAAGACAAATTTTCATAGCTTTCTTTGCTCATATTTACCAAGGGTGCCAATATTAGTGGAGGGCACTGTATATCATATATTATATATACACATGACATCTTTTATTTAAGTTCACCTGAATGTTTCCTGTTTCACTCATGTAAAAATATAAGGTGGCACAGAGACCGCAATCTCTTAGTCATTCATCACCATGGGGACGATTAGAGAATGCACAAGTGAAATTAGACAAAAGTGTTGACCTTTATGAATCATCCAATGGGTATAAAAATGACTACAAACCCGAAACTCACTGTTAGAACAATAATTAAGAAGTTTTAAACAACAAGAGCTGTAATTAATCCACCTGGAAGATGATGTACTATTATTCCCCATGCACAGAGAGAAAGATGGCTAGGAAGGCAAACATTTATCTAAAGATCATTTTCGGGTCACACATATTCCAAATCTACAATGAGACACCACCTCCATATCAACAAAGTACTTTTGTACCAGAAGAAACCTTTTCTTTCATCTAACCACAAACATAAGATTGACTGGACCTATGTTGTATGGGTAAATGAGACAAAAAACTAATTTTTTTGACAATAAACACTCAAGGCTTGTTATACAGAAAAGAACCTTATCCCCACTGTTAAGTATAGAGAAGGATCTGTGATGATGAGAGGACGTGTTTCTTCCAAAGGCCCTAAGAACTTTGTTAGGATGCATGACATCATGGACTCCAGTGTACAAGACAATTTTAAATGAAAATCTGGCTGCATTGTTCAAGAAGTTACTATTGGGTTATGGATCTTCTAGCAGGACGATGATCTAAAAGATATGTCCAAATACAGACAAAAATGGTTAGTGAGCAGAGAATCAAGTTTTTGACATGGTCATCCAAGACTCCTGTCCGAAACCCCTTTGAAAACCTGTGGAGCGAGTCAAAGTGAAAAGAAGTCTTAATGCTGTTATGTTGGAAAAGCTAGAAAGTTGCGCACAGTACCCAATACAGGGGTGGCAATAATTGTGACATGAAGTTTTAAAAATTAAAAAATAATAATTTTTTTATAAGTTTTATTTTCTTAAATTAGAGATTAGATTTCTTTCATATTTCTTTCATATTTTCCAACCTTCTTTTTAACACATCTTTAGCAAGGGCACCAATAATTCTGTAGGTTATGTAGCAGAGGAATGATGGAGAGCACAGCTCAAGCTAAATGGATAAAAAGCTTTGCACTCTTATCTGGAGTGCTGTACTTTAACATGGCCCTTCACCTAGGAGTATGGTGCATCAAGTATGGCAGCGATCTTTTAACATTATTTCACTTAACATGAAAACCGTTTTGGAATATAATTATTAATCTATATTAGAATGGTACATGGAGCACATTTGTACAATAATGTACATTTGAATGTAAAAAGCAGAAATCTTGCATAAAAAGATAAAAGCAAAAATAAATAATACTCAGGTCATGTCACACATATAATACTAGGTGGTTTGTATTATGTAAGCTTAATGTCTAATAAAGCCAGATATGTTTAATGAGCCATATCCTGGTTTATGGTGCATGGTATTGGTGGTGTATAAGCATTAGTAAGGAATTCAAACAATCAGTTATGTAGAGGTGCATGGGGTATGAGGAAACTAACTTATTAGGGCCATTGGTTTGTAGCGCTGAACTAAAATTGATGAACAACTGCCATGTATTATAATATTTGAGGTGGGTTATTACAGAACAGTGAAAACCAATCAAGACAGCAAAACTAAAATATCTGAATGTTTTGTCTGATATTTAAGGCAAGACACAATATTTCCCCCTTTCACTTGGGTGCAAAACTGGCTACACTTAAATTGTGGCAATAAAATGTAAAAACTTAAGTCAAGTGTTTTTGTCCACTCACAATGACTGCACTGTCTGAAAGTTAGCACCTTTAAGAATGATTTAGCCCCACCCACTCAGCACAATCACTTCACAAGATAAATCACTGAAAGGCTTGTTTCCTCCTATAAATATCAAGTTATGTGACATTGTGACATACATGTCAATTTATTTTATAAACCTTATAACCACACTAAACCACATTAATGTGGAAATACAAATCACCTTTAATTTTAAACTTGTTTTTCTTAAATAAGCTTATTACACAGGAATTTCTCAATATGTTAATGGAGTTATGACAGATTCTATATGAAAAATGGCATAAAACATTATTATAACAGTGAATGATACACAAATTATATTCCAACAAACTTTTACATATATATATTAAATAAATACACATATACATAAATACATATATATATATATATATATTAAATACACTATTCACCTGTAATGCTTTACAAGTTTAATCTCAAATTGAATTCCAAAAAGTCGTGATTTTACAATCAATACTGTAAGGATTTTTACTTGACAGTGAGATGCAGTCCATTTAAATATTCCAGTTTTATGGCATTGTTTCGATTGAATCACCACATAAAACCAACAAATTAGATTTTCATCCTGTGCTAGCAGAGTGAAAATCTAATTAAAGACGCAGTTTCATCTTTTTAATTAAGGCTATTGTTCTGTGTACTTAGACAGATTGGGTGATCTGAATGTTTGCATTGGAATCTTGCCTGCATTTATGCCTGATAGCATGTATGAAGATGGAAGTGTGTGCACATTAGAATGGAATAACTGACTTTCTATTACAACAAAAACCCACAGAGGAGGGGAAAACACACACACACACACACAAGCATGCACACACACACACACACACACACACGCAGGCATGCGCACACACACACGTACACACAATCCTTTCATTGCAAAAAACCTGACAAAAATGTTTCACATAGGGTACTCCCTTTGGGCACTCCCGTATCGTACTGCATATGAAACACGGTTATAGGACACATCTAATAAATTGTGTTATAAGAGCTATATCAAATAGTATCTGACAGTGTCAAGGCAGTGACAGGCTATTAACAGCAAGTAATAAAACAAAGACAGCTGAGAGGTGATGTCATTCCTCCTCTGACTCATTCTTACTTCCTTCCTTCCAGTTATAGAAACCTGGGAGATTCCCAAAGCTAATTCTGCCCTTCTAATAACAGGGGAGAAAAGATAATTATCGTAGAGCAGATTCTGAGCTTAGCATGTGCAGCAGGAGGCTAGATGCTTGCTAGAAGTCCATGTCTCATGATAGCCCACTCACTTAAAAAAAAAAAAAGGAGTGAGGGCTCAAAAAAAGGTAGCAGCATGACGTGCTAAGCCTGTAACTGTTTTCTGCTTGACATTGGCGGCTTGGCACCTTGCCAGAGGGCAGCAGGCCCTGCTAGTCCTTGAGCCTGTCAGTCCCTGTAGACCTCTGTTACATATAAAAAGAATTGTTCCTGGCGGAGTGATATATTAAAAAAGGCCAACGACAGAGAGGACCTTGGCGCTCTAGGGGGCTGGTCTGAGGTGTCGACAACTCAGACAAGCCCTTAGTGGGACAATTCTTCTGGGATAGATACATGCCTCAAAAATTTTACTTTTCCCCCTAACACCAGCATGCTCTCTTTTTTTCCTTCTCTCTCTACAGTTTTTCATTCCTTTAAATGGATGATGATATGAGCAATAAGAGGTTTGGACAGTCCACGTGTCTTAGTGATATTTGACAACAAAAAATAGAGAGAGGCAGATTAATGCTTTTAAAATAAAAAGGTTGGCCAGGAGTCAAGGTGCAGTATGTTTAACCGATAGAATATGAAGGGAAATTATTGCTATTGCTATTTTCCTACACCTTTAAGGTCTGATCCTAATTGGAAAAGATAAAGACAAGTTACTGTCAGTCATATCTATTTTATAAATAAACAGGTCTACTTGAAATAAACTTGCAAAAATACAATTCTGAAAAGTCTACAAATGGCAGAGCATGCCCATGTCCCTTTTTCCTGTATATGAATGTACATTAATGAACACGAGAATGCTCAGCTGAGCCGTAAAAGCTACTTGCAAAGGAAGACAGGGTTTCAAATTGGGATGCAGTAAAATAATTAGCTCTGTACATTATACTGTATATGAGAGCATCTCCCATCACTTACTCACTATCATTTAGAAAGATTTATGAAGTGCTATTTTTTAATTTGCTAGTCATTGTTAAGTCATTTTGCATTAGCCAGGAATTACAGGGTACTTTCTGAATTACCTGAATGCCAGTTGTAAAGAAGTATACAGTTTAATTTACAGCTTCTTGTTTTTTTATTTTAGTGTTAGCGTAGGGGTAGATCAGTGTTAAAGACATTGGACTACTGCTCGGAAGGTCAAGAGTTCAAATCCCAGCATTGCCAAGCTATCACTGTTGGGCCCTTGAGCATGGCCCTTAACCCTCAATTACTCAGTTGTATAAATGAGATAAATGTAAGTTGCCCTGGAAAAAGGGTGTCTGCCAAATGCCATAAATACTATAATCCAACATCAATATACATAATATCAATATATATACTGTTATAAAACTCAATTTAAATGGATATAGCACATTTGAAAAAATATCTGAATATTGTTCACTGTTTTCAGAAATTTTTCATCAGCCCATGTTTTATATGAAGAGGCAAGAATATACTTGTTGGAAAAGTGCTTAATGCACCACAATTTTCTATCCTGAAACCAAATGATTAAGAAGAACTAGCCATGCCATATAGTAATAAGGCTCTTTGACACGGCTGTCCTATACCCAACTGAAATTAACAATACTTGGTGTGTCCGAGCTGCCTTCAATATCTGTGTGCTGCATACCCAACTGGCACTAAAGGATATACATCGTCATTGTGAAACAACACAGCTAATCAATAAAATGATGCTACTGTTGCAGGTCATGTTCAGTACAAAAACACATGTTGTCAACCTGACCAAGCTGAGAAAATTGAACCTGGTAACAGCAGACTATCCTTGCAGCCTTGAACCCAGCAGCTTCAAAATCCCTGATCAACTTGAGATGAGGCTCACTGCATGCAAGTGGTTCAAAATCTGGATTAGTATCTATTTTCAATTCAGGCTTGTGCATTGTGGTATCTTAATGGGGTCCCTCTATGCTCCGTGTCTCCAGTGGCCGTGGGACTGACAGACTGTCATCGTGTAGCACTGGCCTCATGTCTGGAGGCAGATTTGGACATTCAGCAGATTCCTTGTTTTTAGTAGATAAGCCAGAGACATTGGTCAGACTGTAGTATCAATCTGTTACAAGATCCCTCTGCTCCTGCCATGTCATGTGATTAACAAATGGCATTGACATTGTACCTCTGAGCCAAGCTCTAACAGACAGTGGTGCATGTTGCACAACAAATGTGAGGAGTCCAGACTTTTCATTGATCACCATATTCACAACCGATGTAAGGCTTATAGGCTTTCATGGGCTGTCTTTGAGGATTAAGGGTACCTATACTAATCAGAAATGTAACAGAACCTGAGTAATCAATCTGCAACAGTGTATGTGACTGGTTTTATAACTGGTCTAACACCTGTACTGCCAATATCTATTTTGGTCATGTATGCCCAAGACTAAGCATTTCCACTTTGAGTCGTGTGGCGTGCATGTCCAAGCATGTCTGGACAAGTAAAGAAAACTTTCCATTACTTTTGGTAACATTGAAATTAGGCAGAGAATGTTACCTCATGTGCACCACATACTCTTTCCCATCATTGACCTGCCATGTGGTATTAATGCTATGAATCCCCTTGTCTTGGCTGCAGGAGAAATCATACTGAAAAAAAAGAAGACAAATGAATGATTACAAGTATAAACTGAAGCATAAATTTTAAGATGCTCAAGAGAATTTAAGCCAGTGTTTTACAGTACTAATTTGAATGTGAGATTTCAATTAATCTTACATGATGGGATTAAATTTGGAGGGGGATCAAGGGGATCGAATAAATGATAATAATGATGACAATGATGATGGTGATTTACTGTAGCAGTACAGATTCTAATACCGAATGACTAATTAACTGAAAACTTGACATCCCTAACATCCCAAATTCAAATTCCCAAATTAAACCCCTGATAACACGGCATATAAAACATCAGACAGAAACGTTATAAATTATATAACCTATAGAAGCTTTACCTGTAAAATTCCATTGTTAAGGTAGAGCTTCATAAAAATGAATCCAGCTCCTTGGTCGACATACAGGAGTGTTCCATTCGCTGAGCGAGTCTGAAACCTCACTGTGATATTACTCACAGCACTGAGATTAATGCCCTCAAACTCCAGGAATGAAGTGCCAGAATATCTCCCATAGGTGATATCTAGACAGAACCAGAGGAATGAACAAATTCAAATAGTGGAGAAATCAGTGCTTTTATAAAGCAAATCAAAACACTATATAGTCTCATATGAAGTTGTTGGGGGAAATTTCCTGCTGCAATTTTCCTGCTTCTGGTAACAGGGCTGAAAATTGGATTAGACTATGAAATTGGAAATGCTTGGTTGCATCCCTGAAACATGATATTGAAAACAATAAGGACAAACAAAGTAAGCAGAAATAAAAAGAAAAAAATAAAATCAAATGAGTGACTTAGTTCCAGTGCACTATATTATGTCATTTGATGCTACAGTGGGGTCCAAAACTGTGAGACCACTAGAAAATGCTTCTATTTTGCATTCTTTTCTAATTCAGTACAACAATTTTTATTACAAATGATATCACCGACAACACCTTGAGTGAAAAGTAGACTCTTAATTATTTACATGAATTTCAGAGTTTCTCAGTATTTTATGTCCACTTTTTGCTTTAATGAGAGTATGTACTCAAGCTGGCATGGAAGTTTGTGCAAAACATTATGATCCATTTTAGATCAAATCCATCTAGTGTCATCTGAGGAAAATCAGACCTTTTGCACAAAGCAGTTAACATGGTCAATATCACATGTTTGCTTACATTTAAATAGTGACCTAGAAATAGTGCAGAATCATGAATATTAAAAATATATAGAAAAGCTATTGAAGATTTACTTTCTTTGTTTGAAATTTTTTTTATTTATTTTAAATTTTAAGATTTTCAATGTGGTCTCAGAGTTTTGGACTGCACTGTATATGCTAAGTATGTGCAACCAACTTTGCCAGTTAGTTCATGAAAGCACATTTCCAACCTGAAATACTCAACATGTTTCCTTCCTCTCACACAATATCAGAGAGGTTAGAAAGCATGTGGCTTCCATTCTCAAGGTCTTCCATTATCATTGTGACTCATAGAGTAGCTCTTTGCTTTACGCCAAAGTACTTCTAAATAGGCTTCATCCTAGTAGTGGACTGATGGCTAGGTTTTCACTAGAATTTACATGCACTTCTAAAATCCATGCATGGTGTCCTCACTACATCCACTTAATATATTCAAGCATGCACAATAAAGATGCTTTCAAATCTCAATAAAATGAGAACAAACTCTGTGTATAGTTCCAGCTTGGAAATTCAAAAGACACCAATATTATTCTGGATTCTGTGTTGAAAAAGTTTGCTTCAGTCTCTACCATTTCCTCTAGCATCAGTGGTCCTTTCAGCCATTTGAACACTCTAGCAAGCATTCTTTTTGCACCAACAACGGTTAACAGGCCAAGGCAGATTAAATCTTGAACAATATTTAATTTTAAATCTATATTATATCAATATCACTTTATCACCAAATCTCCCACAGACAGCCCAGAGTTTTTGCACATCTGAAAAAAACTAGCTAGCAAAATATTAGCTAGCATTATTGCAACTAACAAGCTCGTTTTGCTAGAAGTGTTGGAGGGTTTGCATTTTACAAACTGACAACTTTCACAAATCACTCACATTAATATGTTCTTGCATAGACTCACATATTTATATCATAGCTATGGCATATATTAGCCTATAATGTTTCTCCTGCGTACCTCTCAACAAGAAGTCTGGTGGCATAGTATCTCGTGAGAGCGAAACATATAATTAAGTCTTAGCTTAACAGATAATTAAGTCTATGGACAAACCGAAAGAGTCTTCCTCAGTTGCTCTGAGGTCTGTTAGAACTGATCACCACTTCTGAGTCAGTCTTAAAAAACAACAACAACAAAACAAAACCAAAAAACAACCCAAAATCTTCTGAAACCACCAAGGTCTACATTTTGTGGCCTCACAGCTAGTTATGGCCATGGTTTAGAGGTGGGTAGAACAATAATCATATGGGACCAGATTATGGACAAACACGGTTATAGAGCACCACAGGTTTAATGCCTCAACCAGAACTTTCCAGACCAAAAGGACAAGAAATTATCAGCTTGGAAATCCTTTGATCCTGGAATTAATTAGGATGAATACAAAGTAACTAGTAAGATACATTTTCTACTTCCTCCTCCCCCTCCTGACTTGTAAGCTGGTTACCACAGCAATGATTATAGGAAATTTCCCCTTGGCGACCAAGTCATTCATTAATTTGAAATCCTTGTCTGGACTGATATAAAGCTTTGATGCAGTCTACATCAATTGCCAGCAGGCATGGACATGCCTCATTAACGTGAGAAAGTCTCTTCCCCAGACTCCACTTTTGTCAATAAGTTGTATTGAGAAGCTCGGATAAAAAGCTTTTTCAGGTGTACTTCAGTTCTGAAATTCCTCGATTCCTTGCAGTGGGGTTTTCATAAGGTTTCAACTGTTACTAGTAGAACCTGAAATGCCAAATAAGATCAAGTGAAGATTGAAATTTGAAAAACTGAAAAAAGGGAAAGAAAATACAAATTTAACAGTCTTCCTCAAGAGTTGTCAACTGTTGAAATGACAACAGACAACTTGATTACTCTCTACCCTGGAATAAGAACTGTTATTATTTTATTTCACACTCTACAAAGTGCTATTTCCTACATCAGCCAGACTTCTTTTGTGCTGCTTCAGCTTGGAGCGTTCAGCTCTGCACAGACATAGTCATGCCCCCACTTTAATCAAAGAATGAAGGAGTACTGAATTATCAACACATGTCACTGATTTTCTACAAAATCAGCAAATGTATTTACTCTGAGTCAATCAATAAGCCCATAAAGGGTGTGAAGGGAACAAGCCAGACTACACTTAGAACCACTGAAAGAGCTAATAAATAAATAAATAAATAAATAAATAAACAAACAAATAAAAGAGGTTAGCTACTATCAATCATCTGCAGTGAAATTCAACTAAATTTCAACTGCATATTGTAAACACTTGAATACAGAAAGATTTAAAGAAATTAAAGTTTGAATTTATAAGCAACAGACTGGCAGACACTATTGAAAGAAATATTACTGCTACCAAAAGAAAGTCTAATTTGAGATAGTGTCAACTGCAGTTAAGAGCTTTATTGAAGAACATATAATCCAGATGGCAAGGTAAAATCAATAACAAAGACAGGCAGAGGTCAGGTGATCATGTAAAAAGGCTAGAACAGGTAAAGCAGAATCATAACCAGAATAACAACACAATAGCAAGGTTTTGTAAATGACAGACAATAGCAACTGAGTGTATTACTTCACAAAGACAAAGAGACTGAACAGTGTCTTATATAGTGTGGTGTGATTGTGCGTGTGATTGGGAACAGGTGTGTCTGCTTAGTCACGTGTCTGTGTATTACTTTGGGATTTGTTGTCATTGTTGGCTATGTTTGTAGTTGGTGGTGCATTCTGGGAAATAGAGTCACTAGTTTGCCATGACATGACATGACAGAGCCCCTCTCCCAAGGGCACTTCTCCCGAAGCACCAGAAAACACTCCCTCGCCCGGCGGACCAGGCCCTCTGGGCAAAATGTACACATCCCCTCAGGTCCCAAGGCAGGCACTGTCCAACAAGTAGCAGGTTCTTCAAGGAGCCGAGGCGCAGACATGATGCTGGGGCAGGTTCGCCGGGGTTGTTAGGCAAGACCCAGGCTTGGGAAGCTGTGTTATCATCTTCAGACGGGGGCTTGACTTAGTGCGCCATCTCGTCGGCCTTTCTTGAGTGTGGAGCAATGACTACCGCGGCACCAGCAGGGGGAACGAATCTCAAGGCGGAGCAACGTTCACCATGCAGCTAGAGAGGGAAGAATGCTCTCCATGAGGCCAGAGAGGGGAGAGAAATTTTCCGCAAGGCCAGAGGTGGGAGCGATGCTCAGAGGATATTGCTCCCGCTCATGCTTTGTGGAGAGCAACATCCTACGCAAGAAGCAAGAAGAGGGAGCAGCATATGGCGTGAAGCAAAGGAGCGACATCTTCAGCAGAGCATGGATGCAGAACAATGTCCTCAGCAGAGCAGGAAGGCTGAGTGACATCCTCAGATGAGCAGGAAGGAGGATCGATGTCCTCAGTGGAGTGTGAAAGTGGAGCAACATCCGTAGAGAAGGCTGGTTTAGTGATGTCTGAAGCTGAGCAGGGAAACAAAGCGGAGCTCTTGGCTGCAACGGGAGGTGCAGCAATGTCCTTAGCTGAAAAAGGAGTCTGAGTGGCATCCTCAGCTGCACAGGGAGGCTGAGCTACAGTCTCCATTGACTCAGCTGGCTGAACAAGATCCACAGTAGGGTAGAGAGGGTGGAGAAAGATCTTATGAATGGCATGGGAGGCTGTCTCGTGGGCCTCAGACAGGAACATGTTTTGGGAGATCTTCTCGTTGACCTCTAGCTGAGGTTCTGCAGGAGAGACCACCTCGTAGGTCTCAGGCTGTAGGTCTTGAGATAAGATCACCATGTTGACCTCTGGCAGGAGCTTTGCAGTTGAGACCGCCTCTTGGGTCTCAGGCTAGAGCTCTGGAGCCAAGGTTGCCATGTTGACCTCCGGCTAGAGCTCTGCAGGGGAGACCACCTCGTGGACCTCTCATATCTAGGGTTTGGTGTTCCATTTGTTATTGAGGTGTGTGGTTTCATCATGCCAAGATGTAAAGAGTTCTATAAGGCCCTCAGAAAAAAATGTTGTGGATTCCTATGAGTCTGGTAAGGGATTTAAAAAGATTAAATGATTTGAAATACATCATTCCACTGTAAGGAAAATAATTTACAAATGGCGCAGATTTCAAACTACTGCTAATTTGTCCAGGACTGGCCGTCCCAACAAATTCAGCCCAAGAGCAGACTGTCTGATGCAAAAAGAAGTCTCCAAGAACCCCAACCTTTCATCACATGATCTGCTGGTAAGTCTTGCGACTGTTGGTGTCAAAGTGCATGCTTCTACAACCAGAAAGAGATTGCACAAATTTAACCTGCATGGGAGGCGTGCCTGGACAAAGCCCTTGCAAGAATACAGTTTGCCAATGAGCATATAGGCATGGACCAGGCCTTTTGGAATAACGTGCTCTGCATAGACGAATCAAATATAGAGATGTTTGGACACAGTAATAGCAGACATGTTTGGCACAGACCAAAGACAGCTTTTCAGGAGAAGCACCTCATACCAATGGTGAAGCACACTTTAAGCACACTTGTTATGGTTTTGGGTTGCTTTGCTGCTTCAGTGACTGGACAGCTTGCATTCATCGATTCAATTAGGAATTCTGCATCATATCAAAGAGCATGTGAATTGAAAATAATGCGAGGCCATCTGTGCAAAAATTTAAGTTGAACTGAAAGTGGACCTTTCAGCAGGATAATGATATTAAGCGCATTAGCAGATCCACCAAGGAATGGTTCAAAATTTGCCTAGTCAAAGCCCGGATTTTAATCCCATTGAAATGTTGTGGGGGGATTTGAAATGGGCAGTACATGCAAGAAAACCATCAAACATCTTGCAACTGAAGTGGAAGAATGGTCAAATATTCCTGCAAGCCTGGTGGACAATTATGCAAAATATCTACAAGAAGTAGAAGTCTGCTAAAGGGGGCAATACTAGTTTCTGAGGCCAAGGGTGTACTAACTTTTTCCACAGAAGAATATCACATCTATTGATATTTCTGTTGAATAAATGATTGAAAAAGCAAATTCAAGTATATCAGCTTCATTAATAAGCACTATTTCAAAGATGGTAAAATGTTTGCTTCTCCAAATATGTAAAAAAAAAAAAAGTATAGAATTGTTTTTTCTCTAAATGCCTTTGATTGTAAATATCACACTTTCCAAGCTCTGGAATGGTACAACACATTCAAGTATTTTTTTAAAATGTGACATTTCTCCATTAAATGATGCCATGAGTACCTCATATTACTAGAGATTAATACACAGACATGAATATGTCTAAAAGTCATGCAATATACTTGAGTAACATAACATTAACAGACAGTGAACAGCCAGCCATGACATTAAAGTTTCAGCTTTGAAAGCCCCATAATTCACTGTAATGAGATACAGATTGAGCGGTTTGAAATCCTATTGAATAATTCAATGATAGTTATCCTACTAAAATAATGAGTATTTTCTCAATCTTCACACATTACAACTTCATGACCTCAATTTAGTATCACGTTGCCACATTAAACTGTGTACACAATTAACTTGTAGCACATGGTATACAAAAACAAACAAACAAACAAAAAAAACTGATACAGCACTTTTAACCCGTGTCTAAACTTAATGGATGCACTGGATCAAGTGCTATTTTAGAAATAAAATAATGAGAGTCGAAGCCATACTGTGAAATTAAGACAAATTCAAAGACAAATTAATTAAGACAAATTTCAGTGATTAATATGATAATTACAACTATGGTTATTCATGAAGGAATATAATGACAATATAATAGACTTCTCAATTACTTATCATTGTAAATAACCAATATTTACTATTAGCTTGAATTTGACTTGCTGTCTAACCAATTAAGTTTGCTAATGTCAGGTTGGATTAGCATTGATTCCAGTAGCTAAGAAAACAGGTTAAATATAGCCAGATATAATAGCAGAAAATTAGCCAAATTAAATGGAGCTCATGCCTTCTAGGGAGGCAAATGAGTTGCCTCATTTTATGCAAGTCTTTGCCTAAATCAGTAAATCGAAACATTTTACTCAGGTAGTGCCAGGGACACCCATCCTCAATTTCGACACTGCAATCCTGTGGTTTATTAAAATTCAGGTGCACACAGATAGCTATAGCGCTAACTACACTGTTTACAGCAGGTGACAAATTGGCATGGTTCTTAATAGTTTTTTTTTTTTTTTTTTTACATTGATTAAATTGACTGGATGATAAGCTTCTTTAGATATATAGAAGGAGAACCCTCTATTTGTCACATTTTTTTGAATATTAAAATATACTCATCTGTTTTGAGATGAGGTAGATCTATATTATGGTCTACTGCATTGTATTGTATTTTTAATGTAGACTTCTTTAATGCAGTAATTACTCACTGTATAAACATTATTGGGCTGTCCTACAACACCTTTAGAAGCCTGAAAGAAACAACTGACACACTGCTGTGATGCAACACCAGGATGCAGATTCACAGTCAAGCTACACCTCATTAATACTGCTCATGAATATGCATCAGTTCTGGGGACCTTAGCATGACACTGTGTTTCATGAATCCAAGGCCAATGAAATTATGCACCTCAAGGCTATTAAAGCCACAGAACAATTAGACAGCAACAGCATAAACATACACAAACCATAAACCCTGTTTATTACACAGTGTAATCCAATTATCAAAATTTTATAATGTCCGGAAGCAAATGCAAAAGAAGGCTCAGGTAAGCTTGCCCAACTGCTAAAACAAATGGTTGATAATTAAACTATGTCACCGTGGCCGTATAGTATAAAATTCAGAAAATATGCACTCTCTCTCACTTTTTTCTCTGAGCTGACTGGGTGTGTCTCTTCATCTCTAGACCTCATTGGAAGCAGGTGATTAGTAGGTTCTGTATGTACTGTCGTCATCCCATCAGGAAGAGCTCTTGGATCGTGGTTTATCTGTAAGCCGTTATTGATTTTCTTCAGACTCCACCAGGAAATGTTAATATTACAGAATATTGTATAAGGATTTCTACTCAAGTGTTGTTTTTTTTATGCGCTTCTTACAGAGGAGTTTTCAAACCCTTCCCCCTCCACAGAACCATTTTAGTTTGCTTCAAAAGTACCTCCTACCTCCCAAGTATGAATAGTGACACAGCCACCCTGGTCTCAATGCCTTCAACAACCTGTATTTAAGCAGACTGTGATTTGAAAGACGAAGACATGAGCTATCTATCTTTTCTCACTCGCTGAAATGGCTTTAGTGCCTGGCATGTTGAATTGGAGCTGAAGGCAATAGCACAAAGAACGAGTGAAGGTTTTAACTGAGTGCCTTGTGAAACTATTCTTAGCTGCATCTAGGGCTCTGGGTGTTTTTAGAGAGCGACCTAGATAGACACATTTAAGAGCCCTTGTTAGTTGTTCTGCAATGGTACTGGCATTTATCCCATGCTGAAGTTGGCATTAACAGAGGATGTATGGGCATTCATTTCTGCTGTTATCAATTACTGCACACTAAATGACAAAAGTGGAAGATTAAACACATGAAGAACAGACTGACCACAGGGCTAATGAACCAAATGAAAGTGGGATTATAAGCAGCCCAGACATCCAACAGTCCCATGTTCTCTTGTTGTAGCTGGACGATATGCTGTCCTCATTAAAGGAGACACAACCTGTACTGACCATGCCCTTAGTGCTGCAGTTCATGCTAATACTGTGCCTGTAATAGAGACTCAGCTGTGCTGCATTGGGTATACAGAGTGGGAGAGGATGAAAGGAACAATCAGAGACAATAGCATGTAGCAGGTGCAGCAAGAAGAATCTCATTACAGATATGCATCTTTAGGCTATACAGTGTAAGTCCATGACAGCCTTGGTTGCATCTAAAAAAGCTTGAGAAAGAGAGCATAGGTCGCTGAATGTGAAAGTGGAGAAAGCTGATGTGTCTTCTGTGCTGTCTTCTGTCCTTCAAATGCAGCCACATTTAAAAGGACACGTTCATTTCAGAATCCATTATTGATGATGGGTTTGGTCAACTTGCCTCACATTTCTGTCAATAAACTTCCTTGAGCTTTATCAGGGACAAAATCTTGACCTCAATATCATGTAGTCGAGTCGAATGGAGCTGCCATGAATGTCTGCTGGCAGAGAATGTGTGTGGACAGCTCAGCGTCCTTTGCATATTGACTTTTCCACATCCGTCATGCATTGATTTCTATGGAGAGCATATTCAGATAATGAACAACTCTCCTCCTCGGGGCACAGACTTCATTCTAATACATGTTTATCTTTCACAGTTTGACGACATTTAATTTCAGAAGACACTAAAAACATTACTCTTCACATTTCAGAGAATGAAAATGAAGCTTTTTTTTTTTTTTTTTTTTTTTTTAAATCTATTTATAATTTCTTTCATCTTCAGTTTACCTGATTGAAAATGTTCAGATTCATACAACAGAACATTGAGACCTAGCAAAATCAAGCATATTCACAGCATAGAGCAACATTTTTACCCCTAAAATCGATGTGGATATGTTTCTTATTTCTTTGCAAGTGCTGACTTTAATGCTAAATGCATGGTGGTGTAGATGCCAGAAACCAATTAGCACATTTAAAAATAAATGTAAAAATACATCTATGCCCCCCTGAATATGCCCTCTAGATTAGTGAGATACAATCTCACGGTTATTTATTTTTTAGCTTAGTTTATAGGTCAGGTGTATAGACTGGTCACAGATGAAAAGGCAGTGACATGCTGGATAAGATAAGATAAAGAAGTATACTTTTAATACCTCAAATATATACACAAAAATAGAAGTAACTATGACTGGAAATCTTTGCAAAAGTAAGTTTTTTGTTGCTGTGTAATTAGTTTTGGGCATGTTATCCAAAGTAGTAAAGCTACAACGCCTTATATCAGTGTTTTCAAATGCAGCCCTCAATGCTCTTTTAGACAAATACAATTTTCATCCAGCTCCGAACACATGCAAAGCCACTAGTCATGAACACTGAATACCTGGTTAAAAATACTGTGGAAGAACAAAAATGTGATCTTTCTATTTGGCTCCTTAGGACTGGGTTGAGAAACATTGCCTTATATTTATTTATGTATTTTTTGACACTGATCTGTTATACTAAAGGAAGTATGGTCATGTATTTGGATATTTGCTTAATAGGCTGCTATAGCACAGTGCAGTGTGGCACAGTGCAGCGAGTAGTCTTGCCACATCACAGCTCCAGGGTCCCCAGTTTGATCTTCAGCAGGGGTTACTGTCTGTGTGGAGTCTTGCACATTCTCACCATGTGTGTGTGTGTGTGTGTGTGTGTGTGTGTGTGTGTGTGTGTGTGTGTGTGTGTGTGTGTGTGTGTGTGTGTGTGTGTGTGTGTGTGTGTGTGTGTGTGTGTGTGGTGAAATGGATTGGCATTCATGGTTGGGTTTGTGATAGTGATGATGAATGTGAGCGAGTGAGAGTTTGTTAGTCAGTTGTAGCTATATTTCCTTATGTATGGATTTTTGTGGGTTCATAGTGCAGGTATAACAGAAAATTGTATAATACTGAGAGCAATCAGAAAGCTCCAAAGTGATTGAAACAACTTACAATGACTCGGTAAGGATCCTTTACGTTATAATGCTCCATTTGCTTTTAAAGATACCTAGACAACTACATAAAATGGTTCAGCGCAGAGCAAATGTTTAACCCATAAAAGAAGGCACTTCTGACATATGAAGCTTTAACGTGCAAGAAAAAAACTCACTGGGACCAATTAATCAAAGCAATTAATTAAAAGGATTAAAGGATTTCCTCTCTCAGAAGACAGCTTAATACACATTCCATCAACTGTTGCAAAAACCCCAACTAGAAACTCAACCTAACAAAGACTAAAGTCATGAAAAAATAACATGACTTGACAATGGCTCTTTGCTTCCACAGACTGTGATATCTCTTTGATTCGGCTCATGTCAGCATGAAAAAAAATCACTTTTGTTTAGTGAAAACATAAAGGACATGGTCTTGGTTCATGAACTGAGGCAGAGAACACAATGACGGAGCAAGAAGTGGATAAAATGAAGAATGCAACTTGATAGGTAATAAATACAATCATGTTATAATAACTAGAGAAGCTCAGAATTGAAGCCTTTGTACCACAGAGAATTAAATACTTCCAGTATAAAGTACTAAATAGTACAGCTCAAGTATGGATTTCAATAGAAATCCAACAGTGGCATTGGATTCTGTCTATACCCCAGGTATTGAAAAAAAATTACACTCACATGCTTTCCTCTGACTCACAACATACTGTAGATAAACATCACAACACAGAAATATAGCCACACATAGTGATTAAGGGGTCCAAACACTACAAACACAAGTGGATGCTATGACTCGCCTAGTTTTCCTTTTACAGGAAGATTTTTCAAGGAAGATGATTTCATGAGCATTTTAGGTCATCTTTTAATGATAGCATCACCTAGTGGTAGAACAACACAATTATCGGGCGTAGTCTTAAATCCATCAAGTTTGATTAAAGGCTCACTTCCTGTTTGGTGTCATCACCATCACCTTTCATCAACATCCACAACCATTACTGGCAATACTGTACCAAAAAAGGCACAATAACACAGTAATCGTCTGCCTACCTGCCGCTTGTTCAGCGTGAGTGAGGAAAACAGCAGGCACTGAGGTCACATTGGTCTCCACGGCAACACAGCTCACACTATTGACGCCGTCCACGCAGGTGAAGCCATCGGGACACGGCCAGAGCAAGCAGTCATCATAATTATACTCACAGTTTTTGCCCTGTAGGGGGAAAAACTGCTATATCACAGTGTGGAAAGTGGAAAAAAGAGCCTGTGGTTGGTGTGAGAAATTTTTAAACAGCTAGATTACAGGAAGAGAAGTGTTCAAAAAAGGGATACATTTTCTTTTTTCATCAATACTGATATCAAATAAGTACCCTACTTAGACATTATGGAACATTTTATTCAGCTCTATTGGTGTTGGTTGTTGGTTGCATGTACTACTAACAATGAGCATGAGTTTAATGTTTAAGAAGTATTATCGAGTATGGGCATTAGAAATAAGCACAAGGTGCCATGAATTACACCTTGCAAATAATGCATACATCATGACAAGAACATGTGTGCCTAAGTGCTCAGTGCTCACAGAACTGAAGTGCTCCCTCTCATGTGAGACAGTTTCTCTGCATGCTCACTTTACTGCACCATGCTCATCAATACCTTTGTGTGAATTCAATTCATGGGACCTTGTGCACATTTTTAATGACCACGCTCACTAATACTACTCTGTGTGCTCGGGATGGCTGTCCTTGCACTCTCAATTAAAGATACTGCTGAAAACCATAAAACGTTTTATCAGGTACCTTATATTGCAGAAGGATACTAAAGTTACTCCTCTTGATATTTTCAATGCAGCAATACTATGTATATACATTTTACTATATACTATTTCAATGGAATGTGTGGAAAAGTGTAAAAACAGGTAGGTAAGCGTGTAATTACTGCTTGTGCAAAGATAATTATCATTAAAAAATATCTGTGTATATGGTAATTAGCATCCCTTACTGTTGATTTGGTGTACGGTGGAAATAAACAAACAGCCATTGCAATATTGGAAAGCCAAGCAAAAAAGGTAGAACACAAAAAAGTGCTGCATCTCTAGTTGCTCCATGCATGAGAAGAAAAGAGGAACACATAGAGGAGGAGGAGGAGAAAGAGGAGGAGGAGAAGGAGGCAACCCACTACAAATCCAGGCTGACAGAAACAGGAGTAGCCGTGGCCTGGTTCGTTCTGGATGCACATCCCCTGGTTGCACGGCTGCGGCAGGCACTCATTAATGTCATCCTCACAGCGAAGGCCTGTCCAACCTGCCAGGAATGAGGATTAAAAAAAAATCCACACATTGCAGATGGTAAGACTACACCAGTCAACTTCCCCCTCCCTTACCCTATCCTTTTTAAAACTCAGAAGTGAATATCAATCGTGCTCTTCCACATTGATTTGCTTCAGCTCCTTACACTGGGTTCACACACACCCACATAGTAGTTGGGAGAGAGGGGTTGAACACGTCTCAGTATTCTTGCAGGGTTGTGCGACTTACACAAGTGGAAATCAAGTAAGAAGCTCACCGGGTCGGCAGTGGCACTGGTACCCATTGATAAGATCTTGGCAGATGCCGCCATGGAAGCAAGGCTTTGAGCAGCACTCGTTCATGTCCAGCTCACAGAAATCTCCAGTAAAACCTGCTGGACATCTGAAACATAAAGAGATGCTACCATTAAAGCTAAAAAAAAAAGTGTGAATTTTGAGAACTCCTTTTGAAGGAACAGAAAACAGGGTGCTAGATCATGCTAAAGCCTTAAGCCTGGCAGGAAAAGCAAACATTCACAAAGAAGAGGAGAAAAAATATATCATAAACATATGGCCATGTTAGTATGTTGAAAATGTATCTCCCAGATGGCATGCAAGCTGAGAAACACCTCATTAGTGACAAGTTTGTCAGATAGCATTTGAATGTTATAATATATCATGAGACCAAGATCAGCCTCAGTTATGTAACTGCGAGTAGAGAATGTGTGGGAGGTTCTATTATCATATAACGAACAAAGTTTGTTCAAATTCTTTAAAAAAAAAAACAAATCAAACTGATATAGCAATTGCTCCTGAACAAATTAAAATGGTTCAAACTCGTGATCTGCTGATGATATGGCGAATGCTTTTCTGTTTTGCCACTCAGATGACCTGACATTTATGATTTATATTTATGATACAGTAAACAGTGGTTTAACTTGCATTACAAAAAATTCTTTCAAATAGTGGTGGCTTGTGGCATTATTGGCAAAAAATCTCAATAGCAATTTAAGCTGTAAACATTTAGTCTAGTAAACTTGATTTATGGTTTTAAAAAAAAACTGCAGAATTGGTGCTGAATGCTATATATTTTTAGTTTTATACCTACTTTACATACATATGAATTAAAATGTACGTTAATCCACAATTTATCAGAGAACAGTGTTTACGTTTCACATTCACTGACGCATCTGGATGCATGATGATATTTAAAGTGACAGACGGCAAGCATCAAAAACATTGATTGTGCCAAAATATAATTAATTTTTCCTCATCGAGACAAACTTAATCCCTAGGTAGAAAAAAACTCCACTATAAAACTGCATCAAATTTAAATGTCTGTACTTGACAATAATACAAGACCTTTTTGGTGAATACTTCCTTATGAATACTAATAAAAAAGTCATCAATCTTGCACTGAGGAATACGGACGTAATTCAAGTGGCCAGTTCTACGATGAATTCATATTTTTAAAATTTTATTATTTTCATTTTCACAAGACAATAAACATGTATATTTGTATATGTGCATCTGCAACTAATGTTCTGGCAGAAAAAGGTCTAGCCAAATAATTGTAGAAGTACATTCTAAAAGAGTGATCAAATGTGATACCTTTTCTCAACTACCCTGAGGGTTTTGACTACAGATGCTAGGTATGTAGTCAAAAGTATACATAGAAAGTTACGCAAGGACATGAAACTGAAGCTTGGACAACTAACTGATAACAGTACTACTATGGGTTGTGTAATGGTAATCCAGTGGGAAACTGTGCATCAGATATTTGTGCCTTCAAGCTTAAGAATTTGATGAATACTCCTACATGAGTGCTTAGAAAGTCAGAATTGTTTAAACATTTTGGGAATTTAAAATGAGTCTCAAAGACAAAAATTTTGCCAGTCCAATAATCAAATGTTGAGTTTCACGTTTTCTATCCTTAGTCTTTAATTTGTTGCAGTTCCTGAGGTATTGCAAAAAACCATGATGCCCAATAAAATACTGAATGCTCTTCTATTATCTGATTCAACTTGTGATGGCGACCAAATGAGGGCTGTAATGCAATCAGTGCACAAGCCATTACCCTGTGTGCCATTTCAAATGAAAGTAAATTCCAAGAATGAGAGTATTTGTTTCCAATTTAAGGCAAATCAATCCACTGAGGCCTCATATGGACAGACAAGCAACCCCTTGTCTGCTGTCTGTTAGTAGATCTGCTTTCCTCATAGAGCAGAAATTGGAAAATAGTGTTTGGATAATTTGTAGGTCTGGACTCAGAGTGGAGTAAATCAATACTTGAAGATATTGCATTATGTATAAAAGGTCATAATGAGTGAGAATGAGGTTTTACACTGCACACACCGTAGCCTCATTTTACTCAGACAATTATATGGCAGCAGCTGCTCCATGATCGTCACTCTGGCAACCTAGCAGACCTTTAATTGGAGAGAAAACAGACTGGTATAGGACCTCCTCCATAAGGTCCCGAATTAACCCATGATTGAATATGATTGGGGCTGAAACCGTATGTAACCTGTGACTTTAGGTAAAGCAGTTACGCTCTTGTATGAAGCAGTAATTTGAAGGGTTCACCTGCATGTAAAACTGTATCCAGGGCCATCCACACAAGTTCCACCATTAAAACAGTGAGAGTAATTCATAGGCATATCCAGGCATGCATCCAAGTCAACCTCGCATTGAGTCCCGCTGTAGCCCTTGGCGCATATGCAGGCATATTTGTCCATGAGGTCCACACAGAAGCCAGCATTCAAACAAGGCTGAGACTCACACTCCTGAAAACAGTGTACATGTGATAAGAGTTGAGACTCTGGAATTATAATGTTCTATTTGATTTATTGAGATATTTCCATGCTAATTAATAAAATGTGACACCAAATATTGCCCAAAAAGATAAAAAAAATAAATAAAAAAAAGTTGTACCTGCTTTGACCTTACTGATGGCCCAGTAAATGATATCTAATATCTGATATCCTTTTGTATAAATACAAAAAGGCATCATGTTAATGGAAAATCATCAATGATTGGGTGCTGTGATGAGTTTTCACCCCGAAGTTGATTATTTTTCATTTTATTCCTTTTATGTCACAGCAATTTGCCAACAATTATATATATATATATATATATATATATATATATATATATATATATATATATATATATATATATATATATATATTTAATCAATGACACATTAAACTTGTAATTGGTAATAATTATGAAAGTAATGACTCCACATTATGGAACATCTTCAAGACAAGTTCATTCGTGTTATCACTTAAAGTAGCTATAAACAGTCACTCCCTCACCAGCCTCTTTCTTTTCCTCTGGAAAAAAAAAAACCCTTTCATGTTACTCATGTATCGCAAACTCCTCTGTCCTGAAGACTTTCCTGTAGCATTAAAATGTATATGCTGTTACAAAGTGCTGACACTGGATGGTCCTTCCATAGTGCATAAATGTTAAATAAAGGTCTCCTTTTACAAAGCTTAACCATTAATATTATGTTGGTTAAATAAAATGTTTGCAATTGTTTTTTATTAGTTTTAAATTATGGGGTGTGTCTGAAACCCTTGTGAATTAGCTATTACTATAGAAAAAATAATTCTCATTATGGAATGAGTGCATTAATATAAACGTGATTTGCATTACAGCTGGCACTACTGTCAGAGCAAATGTTACAGGAAACTTCTGACAGAACTGACAATTTGTCAGCATTGTGGTATAAAACCTTGTAATTCAATGCATTAAACAAGTTAGCATTAAAACTAGGCTAAGATATACTGTTTTAAAACAAACATTGTCACTGCATTACTGTAAAACTGCACAATGTCAGTACACTCACTGTTTACTAATAGTACATGAGTACTAATTGTACTTATCCCATATCACATTACTTACTTACATGCAGAAAACCTTTCCACAACAATTCAGGTTTCTGCAAATGCCTTCATTACCCTGACAACTCCCTGTGATTTAGAGCAGCTGGATTCAATTGCATTTGCCTCAATTCTAATTAATTTCCTGATATACTAATGAATTAATGGGAGAAAAATTTAAGGCTTAGGGGAAGTACAAGCTATAGAAAGAATCATTAGCGGGAGAAGGCAACAGCTAATGATTTATTCCACAGAAAGCTCATACAGTCCTCTCAAGAAGCCTAATGTTTAATCTCGAGGGTATATTTGAGCCTGTGGTTAGCTTTAAAATCAATTAGGTATTAGAGTGATCACTTTCTTTCTAATCAGCCATTTGTACTGTTCTTTCATGATGCCTCGGCTCCCTACACTCATTATGAAGGATAGTCAATATGGTCTAAAGTCGGAGACATGTCAAAAAAAGTGCATCATTAAAGTCTATGGATATTTACGATTTGATGTATTGTCTATGAATTGTCTACGGACAATGTAAACAATTTATAATTATATTTTACAATTATAACACTAACTGTTATAATTCTAAAGGAATTTTGGAATCAGACAACTATTATTTGTTTAATAATATGTGTGCAGGAAGCTATTCAACAGCAAAGGGTAACTAAGTTTTAACAAAACACGACAGCCATTACCTGTGTTCGCAGTCTGTTACGCAGTAGGTCTACTGCTAAATGACATCTTGTGCAAAAGGGCAAGAGCTGATCTCTTTTTCTTGCCTCAAGAGGTAACGTTGTTCAAATTCAGTTAAGCCTGAGATATGTTTGACCTTCTCATCTTTTTTGTTATTGGGTGTCTAAATCAGAAAACTAGGCCAGATATAAGGCTCAGCATCCTCTCTCTCTCACCCTCCCTTCCTTGCTCCTTCTTTCACCCTCCCTCCTTTAGGAATAAGTTGTACTTCAGCGGAACTTTTTGAGCCATTACCCTTTCAGCAGTTTGAGTAATAACTATGAGTAGAGTCATTTCTTTAAATTTGATATAATCCTCAATGATGATAAACATTACCAAATTTAGGAAATTATGTTTAATGTTGAAATCATCAACAATAATCATGGTGTAACACCCTAGTGGCTTTGTAAGGTGTTCTGTTGCATTGACCAACAGCAATCGAAATTGAATGGAATTGAGCCTGTCTGGTTGCAGTGTTACACAATGACAAACAGCTTTTCATTGACTGCCCTGAGCTCTAATGTCTGCCCAACAATTCTGGCCTCATTCTGTGGCTATACGGTTCCCTCTGAATGTACTGGAACAGCAAGGCCAATTTTTATTTCCATTTTTTCTATACAATGAAGACATTTAGGTTTGAGATCAAAAGATGAATATGAGACAATATATAAGAATTTCAGATTTCATTTCCTTGTATTTACATCTAGAGGTGTTAAAAAATGTAGAACATGGCACTTTTAATGCCAGACTACCCAATTTTCAGGTGAGCAAAATTATAGGAACAAATAGTCTTAAAGAAAATGAAAGTAAATAACACTTAATATTTGGTTGCATATCCCTTGCTTGCAATAACTGCATCAAGCCAGGGACCCACTGACCTCTTGAATTCTTCTTTTGTGTTGCGTTTCCAGGCTTGTACTGCAGCTTCTTTCAGTTGTTGTTTGTTTCGGTGAGTTTCTCTCTTCGGTCTCCTCTTCAGGAGGTGAAATGCATACTCAAATGGGTTAAGGTCTAGTGATTGACTTGGCCAGTCTAAAACCTTCCACAGTTTTCCCCTGATGAAGTCCTTTGTTTGTGTTGGCAGTGTGTTTTGGGTCATTGTGTTGCTGTACAATGAAGCTCCTCACAATTAGACTGTATCCAATTCTCTGTAAATTGGCAGACAGAATGTTTCGGTAGTCTTCAGAATTATTCTGCTCCTACAATCATGAGTTACATCATCAATAAAGATTAGTGAAGCTGTTCCAGAAGCAGCCATGCAAGTACAAATCATGACACTACCTCCACTATGCTTGACTGATGAGCTCATGTTTTGGGTCATGAGCAGCTCCTTTCTTTCCCCACACTTCGGCATTTCCATAACTTTGGTAGAGGTTAATCTTGATTACAGAACTTTTGTGGCTCATCACTGTATTTCTTTGGGAATTCCAATCCGGCTTTCTAAATCTTACTGCTGATGAGTTGTTTGCATCTTGTGGTACAGCCTCTATATTTCTGCTCTCAGAGTCTTCTTTGAGCCGTGGATTGTGATAACTTCACCACTGCCCTATGGATGTTGTTGGTGGAGTCACTGACTGTTGGTTTTGGATTTCTCTTCAAAGCACTGGCAATGCTTCTGTCTGTTAACGGCTGTTGTTTTACTTGGCCATCATGTACAATGTGTGGTTTTTAGTACATCAGTGGTTTCTTTCATTTTCAGGACATTCCAATGTGTTGTATTGGCTATGTTTATTATGTGATTGCTTTGCTCAATTTTCCCTCTTTTCTCAGCTTCAAAATGGCTTAGTTTTTCTCTTAAATACAGCTCTCTCATCTTCACATTGGTTGATCCTTTTTAACAACAAATGCACAAGTGAAATCCAGGGTTCAAACCAATTGTAGACATTCAGAGCTATGAATTCTTTAAACAATCAATTTAACAGGGCACACATGGTCAACAAGAATCACCAGCCAGACACATGTTCTAATATTTTTGATCACTTGAAAAATGGGGGTGTTCAAACAAAAAGTGCCATGTTCTAAGTTGTTTAACAAATCTAGATGCAATTATCAGGAAAGCTGAAATTCTGATCCATCGTCTCAAATTCATCTTTTGATCTCAAACTCAAATGTCTTCAATCTATAGGGAAAAAAAAAGAATTGACCCCTCTTAATAAGTTAAGAGGGGACTATATATTCATAATAAATTTGATATTTTCTCAGCAGCAGCATAGACACTGAACAAATATATTTTTCATAACCCTTCCATGCTAAAAGAAGAACAGCAATAAGAAACTATTAACATGTACTGAAAATCTCATAGCTGCTATCCTACACACTACAGGTGTATATGCTTACGTCCATATCAGTCTCGCATCTGGGGCCACTCCATCCACTCTCACAGTGACAGTCATATGCATCGATGCCGTCTGAACAGCTGGCATGAAAAAAGGCTTAATTAATGCTCTCTGACAACTGCAAACTCCAGCTTTATGAGCAATGATTTATTAGGCGCTATTGTGCACACAGATGAGGCCACCCACCCAATGCCAACACACTTTCATAAGTTTTACCTGCTAGCAGATGTTGATGATGTTTTATACATGTAGAATTCAATAAAGTGTGAGCTATTCAAGCTAAACAAAGCAAACAAATCAAAATGATATGCATTATTTACAATACTATACTTATACAACATTATACAAGTCAGTGACAGTGCAGCATTAGTTAGGTTAGTTGAATTTACAGTTTCAAGAAACTTCTGTATGCACTTTTAAATCTGATTAGAATTGGATTTTTTTTAATCAGTCTGACTAATCCAATCAGATTTCACGTGTACTTGTTATTTACTGTGTGTGCTTCTCCATACCAGACATTTGCAAAATCAACTGAAATGTGAGAAAAATACCAAACAACCTTCAATTTTCTGTTGTCTACACCTATGAATTCAGAAGTGCAAATGCAGTGTTCTTATTTTAAATAATCCATGGGCCAGTGTTCAAGGATGTTAAAGATGTACTTAGTTGTTGTTGTTTTTTTGTTGTTGTTGTTGTTTGTTTTTTTTTTTTTTTGGGGGGGGGGGTTAAAAAACAATATCCCATAAAATATATGCTACCTAACGATTTGGCTTTTTATTGATGAATCTTAAATGTACTTCTATGAGACATAGTGTGCACTATGTATGGTCTACATTAATCTTACATTATGCTTATATCTAGAAGTGAATATAATGAATAGGAAGTTATTTGAAATTCTGTTTAAGAAATCAAAATGTAGCCAAATATCAACAAAAATAAAACATCTCAAAGGGAAAATAAATAAAAAGCAATCTAACATATTATTAAAATTCATAAAATGATGTGACCTCACCTGTATTTTTGGTGTTTAAGAAGGTGATTTTTCACATTCTGTGGTATAGTATATAAAATTATAGGCTAATTAATATTTGCATGAATTTGAATAGCACATATTTTAACTAATTAAAATTGGAATGCAATTTTGCAGGAATTCAATTAAGTTTTTATGGAATTTTATGCGATTTAAGTTTTTATTTTTTAGTTAATTAATGATTGAAAAAAAAAAGAATCTAAAACATCTGAATACATGGCCTTTAGGCATTATGCATAAATAAATAAATTTTGACACCATTTAGTACTATTATTTGATACAGAGAAGTTTACTTATCAACACTGGACAGGTTTATGTTATGTTTGTAAAGTTCAAGCAGAATGACAAATAGCTATTTGAGGATGAGCTTAGAAGAACTTAAAGCTTTAAACTAGAGATGCACCGATACTAAATTTATCAGCTGATACTGATTGTTCAGAGTGATATCGGCTAATACTGATACCAATGGTTTGGTGGTTCTGTCTTTTATACCTTCTTTTAAATGAATAATAATTAATTCCACAATTCTGAATGAAATGCTAATAAAAACTTTATTCTCTGCATTTCAACAAGTTGTTTCACAGTAACTGGTCTCATAAACATTAACACATTACTCTAATTAGCATTAACACATGAACTAAATTCTGAGGATTAAAGTAAAATTTCTTAAGTTATTGAATGTTATTAATTCATATTAACATTGACTGAATTCTAAAAAAAAAAAACCTCCTGTTAGTCTCACATTCACTCACCACAAACAAAAGCATTTCTACTTCATCACTGCACAACAAACTGGTAATATATAATATAAACTTATTTTGATGATATTAACTCATATTAACATTAAATGGATATAAAACATACTACTCTATAAATATATGTTTCTCTGCAATATATACCTTTTTTTGTCACTCATGTTCATTTAAATCTTTTAACTGTGTATTGGTGCATTAATTCTGTTCGAGCAGAGCGGCAAAAAAAAACCCAACAAAAACATTAGACCGATGCCGAAACTCCTGTTTCACTGCTGCAGCGTCTGGTGCAAAAGCACTCAAGCAACAATACGCACTGCTTCTGCTCTTCTGCAGCATGCTGTGTAAACTTTTAACTTACAAAGTACAGTTTTGTCATCATTGTCACCCAATTCAAAGTAATTCCACACAAGAGGCATCATCTTTAAACACAATTTGATGTGTGTTCCTGCCCTCTTTTTATTGACAGGATATAATCGGCCGATCAATGGATGTTTTTAAACTATTGGCCGATAGCGTGAAAAATTGCCTTTATCGGCTGATACATCGGTGCATCTCTACTTAAAACCTAAAGGTGTCATCACTTGTGGTGATCCTGTAATAACCAATGAGTTCTGACCTGAATGTATGTCATTAGGGTTCACATACCTGCCATGAACACAGGGGTCTGACGCACATTCGTCAATGTTGTTCACACAGTCAGAGCCAGTGAAGCCTCTGAAACAGAGGCAACGGTAGCCACCGAGACCGTCGACACACCTCCCACCATTTTGGCATGGATTCGAGGAGCACTCGTCCACATTCAGCTCACACCGTGTGCCTTTGTGCAATCAGTTAATGTAATTCATAAATCAGTCAGTCATGCATTCATGCATTAGTTCATTAATTCAACCAACAATTTGTTCTTTTATTCAGGACTTTTTGGTCCAATTTTCCTTCAATAGTTTTGTATGCCCTCCTGCCTTGGAAGGATACACACACCCACAGTCAGAGACAATGCACTGATCCTTAGAACACTGAAAATATTTCATTTTAAAGCATAACAAACCATATTCAGACTATTTAGTGGTAAACTAAGCCTAGGAACAAATCCAAGGTCATAATCATTGTGTTGTGTGCTAGAAATAGAAATTTAATCTTTGTTTGCAATTACTCCAGTGAGCTAAATAATTTTCAACCTATTCTCCACTGCGCCTTAGGATTTCTGGGCATGTCTTTGCATAGTGTCAGTGGTAAAGATAAAGAGGAATGAGTTACCAATATAACATGCATAATTAACATTTTATAATTACAATCTTTCTTCTGATTTCGTGTACACATGAGATGTTGTCCTATCTATTTGGCATGGCAGTTAATACATAATTAATTTATTTTTCCTGTTAACTGTCTACACACCCAAAGAAAGTGAGCTGCATTATTGATCAAGTAATAATTACTCCAATATATTTTGAATGTAACCCTGAAACCAAGGGTTTCACCAATATAATGTTTGCACAGTAATATTTGCATTAAATAATCCATTAATTACAGCAACACAACCTCTGAAAGATGCTGTAAGAAAGCATATATAAACTTCACAGGATTTAATTTAGAAAATATTTTTAGTAAGAATATACCGTGCTTAAGTGTGCAAGGATACATGGATGGTTAAGAGTTAGGTTTTTTAGTGTGTTTGTGTTTAAATTTATTTATTTATTTATTTTTAAAGTTCTAACTAGAACTCCTAGGCTCAAATAAATAAATTAAGTGCTGTTCAGGGTTTGTTTCCCAAGATAGGTTAATGACAAAATTGAAAAATTATGCCACATTACGATCTAGCTTGCATAAAGTGAGAGACAAAGTCACCACAGTATTATTACGCATTATTGAATGCTTTATATAGTATTATAATGTGCTATATAATAGTATATTACAATATTATATAGCTCTATATACTGTAGTATTATAATGTTCTATATAATGGTATAGTACAGTTTTAAATGTTCTATATAGTTTAAGATTAAACTGTCTGAGAAAACCTTAAAATGCTAATCTCGCAACAAGTTAGGGGATACATCAAGAATTTCTGTATAATGCAAATCTTAGCTTTTGTAAGGCATCTTGCAGCATTCATCCAAGAAGGAACACTGTCTGAATAAACAAGAGACCAGAGAAACCAACCAACAAAATCGCATGGGTGCAGGATGAAACTTTTTCGCTTAAAGTGTAGGAGAAACTATACATACAGATTTTCTCCACAGAAACTACTTTAAATCCATGGGGCATTATCAGATTTGTTGCTCTACAGAGTGTGTGTGTGTGAAAAGGAAAAAAGGGAGGAGAAAGGGATACATAGAGGTTTTGCAATTATACCACTGTAGAACCTTCATATACAGGAAGTATTTGTTTTCTACAATCCAGTGACTTCTAGCAGAGTATACAATGTGTATGAACAGGAATAGAGGATTTGATTTAAATCTGGTCATGTGAACATGCAGTACAGATTGATTCTTACTCATCACCCAGGAGTATGAAATATGAAGTATGCCTTAACTGGAAATAATGCATTTTTCTTGAATGAGATACAGTGACAAAAATCAATGGGGTTGATACAACCTATACATGATAATTTTTCAGTAACAGCACATCTTTCTTATGTTTTATTCCAAACATACTATAATATTATACTACAGCAGATTGCTATTAAATAATAGCACATTGTTCTTTATCTGTTTATAGTTATTGTATATTTTGTCAAACATCCGTGAAACAAGTTATTTCTTGTTATAACTTATTATAACAGCTATAACTAGCTATTCCCTTACCATTTTTTCTGCGCTCTTATAATTAATAAAACAAAAATTGTCAAGGTACTGATAATCCACAATGAGCATGTTCCCTGCCATGAAGACAACTCAAAAAACAGCTTTACCTCAGACTATTACTAAGTGCTGACACTGGAGACTCCTTCCATACAAGTACAGATTCTCCTTACAGAGAGCTTCACCAAAGCAATGGTTATATGTTTTTAAATATGTTCATTGTTAAGCTTAAATGATGTAGACTGTCTGCCATACAATTCCCTGTTCAACTGTTGCTAGAGAAATTATAACATTAGAATGAGGGCGTTAATATAAGCCTGTTATTTGCCTTACAGCCAACACTACTGTCTGAGCTACTGCGAAATTAAAATAATAAAAAACCTTCTGACCAATGAGATTTAAATTCAACAGTGCTGGGTGGAGGAGCAGAACTCAACTGACAACAGTGTATGATGCATAGAAAGTTTTGTCATATGTACTGTCTTTGTTCTTTTTTTTTCCTTCTGAAAAAGTTGCAACAGCATTGCATGTCTTATTAGGGCAAATATTTCCTGTGAATTTGAGTCAGATGAACCAATCCAAAATATATCCTCCGGCCTGGCTCTCCAGGGACACATCTCTTTCCTCAGATGAGCCACGAAAAGAGAAAAAGTAATGACTTGTACGAGGCTGAGAAGGCGCCTAATAATAAAAGCTGCTTCTTGGGGAATTGGAGCTTGTGTGCCAGGTTGAACTCTCTCAGGAATGCCTATACCACTGAGATTTAATTTTTTTTTGCTTGTTTCTCCTTGCTCCACCACCTGGAAAAGGATAAATTGATAATACAATGTGGAAGACAAATGAAATTAATCTTGGTGCTCAGGCTGACAGGGATCACGACTATGTAATGTTAACTATAAAAAGCACAGGCATCATTCTCTGCTTAGGATTTTATATATATATATATATATATATATATATATATATATATATATATATATATATATATATATATATATATATACATATATATATATACACACACACATATATATATATATATATATATATATATATATATATATATATATATATATATATATATATATATATATATATATATATGTATATATATATATATGTATATACATACATATATATACACATAAGATGCACCGATGTAAAGGCAATTTTTCCCGCTATTGGCTATCAGTCAATAGTTTATAAACATCCGCCGATCAGGGCCGATTATAGCCTGTCAATCAAAAGAGGGCGCGAAAACACACCAATTTCGTGCTGTGTGTAAAGATGATGTCTCTGGTGGGGAATGACAATAAAACTGCAGTTTTAATCTCTGTAAGTTCCGTACTGCAAAAATTTTACACCGGAAGTGAGCAGCAGTGAAGTGGAATTTTCAGTGTTGAGTCTAATTATTATTCTTTTTTTGCTGAGCAGCTCGTGCTGAAAAATATATTTGTAGAGTAATATATTTCATATCCAGTTAATGTTTTATATATAAGTTTATATTATATATTACCAATTTGATGTTCAGCAATGAAGTATAAATGCTTTTGTTTGTAGTGAGTGAATATGAGCCTGTCAGCACTAAGAGCTGGAGCACGCAGTGGTCTCTGAAGAGCAAGCACACGCTTTTGGGTTTCAGTGACACTGACTTTGTTTACTTCTGACACGGTTTTTGTGATTTCTGACCTGTCTCCGCCCCTGTATTGTCATTGGTTGTTTCCCGTATGTGTCATTAGTCTGTTTGGTTTCACCCTTGATTATGCTTGTCATTTAAACCCCTCGTGTCTCTTTGTACTTTGCGAAGCATTCCATGAGTTTTCAGTATAGCAAGCGTTTGTTCCTCATTTCATGTGTTATAGTTTTGATCTTGTTCTCGCCCCGTTCTCAATTCTGTTTAGCCTTGCCGATCGCCTGACCTGTTGCCTGTTTTTGACCACTCTATTGTCTCACGTTTTGGATTTGTCTGCCTGTCTCTACTCTAATAAAACAATTACCTGGATTTGCATCCGTCTTAACCTCCATTACGTGCTTAACGTGACAGAGCCTAACAGGAGGTTTTTAGAATTCAGTCAATTAAGAAAAAGAAATCTTACTTGAATCTTCAGAATTTAGTTGATGTGTTAATGTTAATTAGAGTAATGTGTTTTCTGTTTGAGACCAGTTACTGTGAAACAACTTGTTGAAATGGAGAGAATAATGTTTTTATTTGCATTTCCTTCAGAAATGTGGAATTATTTATTATTAATTTAAAAGAAGGCATAAAAGGCAGAACCACCAAATTATTGGTATCAGCATCAGCCGATATCATTCTGAATAAGTGGTTATCGGTATCGGCTGAGAAATTTAGTATCGGTGCATCTCTAATATATACTAAAAAATAAAGACGTGTTGAGGTAAGGTGATAAAAACCCAGCGAATTAAAGTGAAATTGGGAGAAACTTGGTTGAATAAATGACAGGACACTTTACTTAAATTTTACTCAAGGCGACTGAGTAAGTGTGTTTGCATGTTCAGGAAATATAGCTCTAAGCAAGGAGCCTAATTAAGGTGGTTAATCATGTGCTGTGTGATTTCTTTCCATTAGGCCACCTGCAAAAAGAAAGTGATCTCTACACACACATCAGTGGGCACCCATGTTTAACATTGATTTGTTGTCAATTATGGGTTAAAAAGAAACATACCAGTGTATCCAGGCCGGCACACACACACAAAACCCCTGGGCTTGTTGATACACACACCCTCATGGAGGCAAGATGAGGCTTCACACTGCTTCACATCCAGATTACACACAGACCCACTGTATCCAGGCAGGCAGGAGCATCGAAAACTGGATCATTTTTAAAGAGGGGAAAAAAAGTGCATGTGTGCTCAAAGCTAAACAAATAAGTCTTCAAAATAATACCAAACCTCAAAAAACCTGCAATGTTAAGTATACGTATTTTGAATTAGCTCTGAGCAATACTAAAGCTTTATACCAAAGCTTTTATGTATTCATCTCCATGTGCCTTTTGCTGTATTTAATGCTGTGGAAAATAAAACAAATAAATCTGTAACAATAACAAAGCAACAGAAGCTCGCTGTTGCTTGCCCTTCCTTAGCATTGCATTCTGAGCCCTCAAGCTGCTGTAATGTCCAGAGATTTCACAGTTCAGGAAAGTAAAGAGCTGCTGAACAAATAGCCAACTTAAGCATACTCGACAAACAAACATAGAACAAAGCAAAGCTCTTCACTAAGAAACAGCGCTACCTACTAAGCAACGTAAGAGGCTTAGAGGGCCATCTAACAAATGTTTAGATATGACAGTATACTGGCAATAATGTTGAAATATCAGTATATATCAGTATAATGGAGTATAATTTAAATTGCAAAATGACACAACCCCCAACAGCCTGAACTGTTGACACAAGGCAAGTTGAGTCCATGGAATGATACTGCTGATGCCAAATTCTGACCCGACCATCTGCATGTTGCAGCAGAAATCAAGATTTATCAGACCAAACTGTCTAGTATTGGAGAATGTGTGACGACTTTAGCCTTACATTCCTGCTCCTGGCTGATGTGGTTTTCTGCAGTTGTAGTCCATCCACCTTAAGGCTCGACATGCATTCTGAGATGCTAACTAAACATCATGCAGAACCTGTTGGATGTTGCAGCTAAACAAGAGAAAAATCTGTTTTCCTTTTCTTCCAATAACATACTTTAACATCTCTACCTTAAAAACACAAGTATGTTTCACCAAATGACATGAGAACATTAGAACAATGACAAAATGACATAACATTATTTATTTAGGACACAATTTATTATTATTTTTTTTTAACCTTGCTTTGGCTTTCTGCCTGCAAAGATCATGTTGTGTAAGGACCCAGTTTAACACACAGCTGTAAATGTAATCAAACTGTCTACAAATGTCTAAATCCTTGAGTGATTTTTTTTCATGATTTGATTAAATAGTTGGATAATGAACTGGACATGTGCCAGTCAATTCAGTTTGTAATCAGATATAGGCTGTCTAAATGTCTGTGCTTCTCCTGTGCCATCACATCATCACCAGTGCAGAGAACAGTGCTTCACACTCTGTACAGATGGCTCAACAGAACAGAATTGTCTGTATTACCTTCTGGTTCTCCATTTCAGTTATGCTGTCATAGCTGGTCTTGCCGGAGTTCCTGCTTGCCATCACGCAAAGTACATTGTCCTAAACCATTAAGGGGCAATAAGCATGCCTAATAATCTCTCCCTCTCTTTCGGTTGAGCTACACATGCTACTCCTGAGATTCCAGTGAACCTGACCCCTTCTGCTCTCCAGACCTCCCTGATCCATCCTGAAGCCCTACTGCCTGGAGTTGTCATCACTTGGAAAACACTCACTATTGCTGAGGATGACCCCACATGGTGCAGCCTAAAGATCATTGAGATTACTGAGGATGGTACCACTTAAAAACAATAAAGATGGCTTTGGACCTAAATTAATATGAACAGTTTTGCTATGATGGCGAGGACTACAATTGCTAGGCTAGCTTTAGGACTGCAATTGCCACAAACAGCTTTGCACTCAAGTCTCCATCAGTGAACAGTGGTTAAGTTCAACAAAACAGACTTCATGTAAAAACTATAACTGCACTATCTGTTGTTACTCAGATGAGGATGGGTTCCCTTTTGAGTCTGGCTCCTCTCAAGGTTTGTTCATCACATCGTCTGGGAGTTTTTCCTTGCCACCGTCACCTCTAGCTTGCTCATTAGGGATAAATTCATACATTTAAAATCTATATCCTGAATTGATATATTTCTTTAAAGTTGCTTTGGGACAATGTCCACTGTTAAAAGTGCTATACAAATAAAACTGAATTTCATTGAATTGAATTGAACTGAATTAATCAATGAATTATTCCCACACTGATGTTAATGTGAACAGAGATCAGTAGAGTGTTACAACCCACTAATCTTTGGGATGGGAAAATTTTTTTGTGTGTGTATGTATTGTGCCATATTTTGTGTGCAGGTCCCAACTCCCTCTCAGAGTGTCCAGCCTGCCCTAGCCTGCCTTGCTCCTGCCTCCCATGGTGACATCACTGAACGGCGTGATTAAAATCATATTTAAAGAGGAAGAGGAGAAGAGCAAGGGAAGGATGTTGGAGGTGGTTATGTGTGATTTGTTGTTAGGAGATTGTGTTTGGTTTGTGTTGCTTGCCCTTGTGGCTTTAGTATTCTGTGTTCTATGTACAGTAATATATACACTTGCCCGTTTCACAATAAACCCGTTGGTGGTTGTTGTTCCTGGCTTCCCTTATTTAGAGATAATTTCCATTGAATCGCAAGCTGGTTGCTCTGTGCGACCTAACCTAGACGGGGTCGTTACAAGAGTGAAGAGAAAATGAGGTTTGTGTTGAAATGCTGCGAGTGATGATACTGATGAGGCGGAAAATCAAAAGTAACAATTAATTGCCTGTTGTTAACTTATATAGTTTCATATATACAGCGGGGTCCAAAAGTTTGAGACCACTAGTGGAAATGCTTCTATTTTGCATTTTTTTTCTAAATGAATACAGTATTCATTACAAATTATATTATTGACAACAGCAACTTGAGAGAAAAATATAATCTTTTTTATTTAAATTATTTACAGAATATTTACACAAATTTCAAAGTTTTTTAGTATTTGGTACATCCCCTTTTACCTTTAATGACAGTGGGCACACGAGTTGGCATGGCTCTGCTAGTTTGTACAAAACCTTATGATCCATTTTAGATCAGATCAATTGGAGTGATGTCTGAACACGTGTGTCAATAGAAAAGATCAGGCATGAGGAAAATCTGACCTTTTGTACAAAGCAGTTAACACGGTCTATTACAAATTTGCTTACATTTAAATAGGGACATAGAAATAGTGCAGAATCCTGAATAATAAATATTAAAGATACTGAACAAGTACTTTATTCGTTGTAAATTTATCAAAATTCTAAAATGTTAAATAAAAAAATAAAAATCCCAGATTTTCAATGTGGTCTCCGACTTTTGAACCCCACTGTGTATATATTCTCACACCCAACACACAATATAAATGAAAGATTGTCTCCTTTTTCTCCGTAGTTTGTGTCAAATTCTGATCACGTGAAGGGTTTTCAGAGGTTGCTACACAATTATTTTGTTTACATTTTTCCTGTGGCAAACAGACAAATGCAATTGTTTATTCTGCCACCATCTCAACCTCAACTGAGTAGGGTGCTGAGGCAAAATTAGTCATTCTAATGGGAAGAGCCCCAATTCAAATCTGGCTCAGGGCCCCCAAAATTCTAAAACCAGTTTTTCCTTTACAGACACTGCTCTATGTAATTTCTCACCTGGTTTATACCAAAGACATATATAAAGGGAGAGACAGAGAGAACTATATAAACTCCCTTGAAGTCACTTTATATAAACTCTCTTAGACCATGCCATTTGGGAAACCAAGGGTTGAAGAAGAAAACCAGAAGCACCCATCATATGGAAGTGTCTTCTCAGTGTGAGATAGAGCAAAGACAAACTATTTAAGACTTAAATTGGCCCTGGGACTTGTCAGTCTATCTCTCCACTGGAGATATGATAGGCCCTGGGGTGCCTATTAAGCCTTATGAGGAGAAACTCCAGAAGGAAAAGAAAAATTATAGCCATGATATGATCATGGTGAGTCCTGTTCACTCATGTCTTTAGTGTGTGTGTGTGTGGACACATGGGTGAACAAATCATAAGGGTATTTTTATACCAGCCATTTTTTCTACAGAAGAAGTGCTGGCCAATGCACCTTTTGTACTAATATGGAAAAACTAAGTATCTCTGTTTGTATGAGCTCCAGGAGAAAAATGATTAGAAATAATTGGGTACAGTACAATGTGGCATTAAAACTTCATTTCCCAGAAGATCAAATTTCATAATCATTTTGTCAATCACTTAACCCAAACAGAAAATGTACAAGTTCATACTGTCAAATATACTTTGGCAAAATCAGCAGTTTGCATGCCATAGCTCTGTATAAGATTGAGTATACAGGTTACAGACATTAATTATGTAATTAACTAATTGTTCATAGTTGGTTTAATCAACTGGGTTGTTAGTATAAATACAAATCTAATGCTACTTAATGACAAGCTAAATTAATGAAGTCACTCTATCTTTAATAACAGTGGTTTTTGACCACTACTGAGTCTGCTTTGATGCAGTATTCACCAAATGGTACTATGTGGGTGCATAGAGGTCTCACAGACTCTTTGGGGCGGGGCTTAAATGGATCAGAGAAACAACCAGAAGGAAATGGGTAAAATTCAACAGTGCTACCACCACCATGCTTCAGTGTGATAACACTGTACTAACCTTAGACCGATAGTATCCTTAGTCCCTGACCTAGTTAACCAGTAATAGGATTTTTTTTTTTTAACAGACATCAAAGCACTCCTCTAATCTGCGCTGGATAAGGGCAACTACCAAATGCCATGAACGTAAAAGTAGATTACATTTGCAAGTATTTCTTTGCCAAACTAATGCAACTTTTTTTCTTCTTCTCACCATTGTTCCATAAAGACCACCTTCCTGGAGTGTACCCAGCTATTTTTGCCCTGTGAACAGCTTCTCTCATCTGAGCCATGGATCTCTGCAACCCCTCCAGCCTTCCAGATTTACCCTTGGCCACTTGGTTGCTTCTCTGAGTAATGCCGTCCTTACTAGTCACTGACATTTTGGTTGATGGCCTCCCTCTAGGCAGAATGGTGGTTGTGCCAAATTTTGTCAGTGTTTTAATAAACTTGTTTTGATAGCTCCTTGGTGTTCATATTTCTGTTTGTTTAGATATATTTTCTAGCAAACTTTGGGGCCTTTCATGAACAGGTGTCTTTATATTGAGTTCATCTGACAATCCATTCAACTAATTATGTGACTCCTGATGGCAATTGCGTGCACCAGAACTAATTCACACGTTTCACAGCAATGGGTAGAATACTTATGCAATCACAACTTAAACAGTTTTATATTGTAAATGATCACCTCATTTCAAAAGTATGGGATATTTTTGTAGCTTTAGGACATAATCGCATTTATGTCATTGCAGTTCCAGGTTATAACACTGCAAATGTGGGAAAGTTAAATGAGAGATGAATACTTATGCAACACACTATATTTGTAATATGCTTAGCAATTCTGGCACTTATATGTTGGTTTGGTCTGTATTTTTGCTGCTTCTGTGAGAAGGTAGTGGTGGTCTTAATGTCACAGGTAGACATTTCTAGCACAGCTTCAATAGGAGAAAAATGACTCAAGAATTTCAATCATAACATAACAATCAGCAGGGAATCTGCAGAGAGTCTAACAGCATTGTGGGGTAATGTAGGAAATTGTCAGCCAAAGTGGGGGAAAAAAAAATCATGTTGTTGACAAAAGTTTAAAGTCAATATGTCCACTCAGAATTTAATCATTAATATAAATCTTTTACACAACAGATCACCACAGATTGATGATAAATAATTATATACATTTTTCCATTAAAGGGGAGGAATTATATTTGTGTTTACCTGTTTACTAGGTCTTGGCAGATACCATGGTTTTGGCACGGGTTAGATGCACATTCGTTGATGTTTTCCTCACAACGCTGACCCGAGAATCCAGGTTTACAGTTACAGCTTCAAAAGAAGATAATAGGTTATTGACTGACTGATTGATGCTTCCCTTTTCTGCAACACGCATCAGTTTGCTAGCAAACCCATAGACTAGTAATAAAATTATAAGATGGGTTTATTTGAATAGCAAATAATATTAGTTTGGCATTAAGAATGGATATTAAGATATTACCCAGTTTGTGTTGTATTTTTCACATTCTTTAAAGGACCTAGTTTAAATAAATATTATGACTGGATTAGGATATTAACTGGTTAATGGACATATAAGTCAAGATGCATACAATTAAAGTTCAGTAATATCTGTTCCTTTGGTGGTCCCTTTTCTAAGTATGGGCTAGGATGGGGCTAGTATGGGCTAGGATGTTTTTGCATTTTCAGTGTATTCGGGCATCACTGCACTACCTCCAGCAACTTCTTGTAAATTCTATGCAGTGCACAGCAGTGCAAAGCCGATGGGTCAATATCACAGAAGCTGAATTCTCTTGTGCAATGCCATTCCTGTGGACAGTGGGGAGAGGAGGAGTTGCTCCACATGGTCATTACTTTCACCCTGTAATGGCTAGAAATCAATGGCTTTCAGCTAAGTTCCATTTATTGCCCTGTGACAAGCCGGTGCTTTTTATATCTTAACAATTCAAGTCTCCGTCATGTCGCACTATGGCTAATTGGAAGCCATGTTTGTGTCATTTCAACCACTAGATTCAAATAAGATGGATAAACGATTATGGACATAAACCAAAAGTAAAAAAAAACAACAAAACAACAAAAAATGGAAAAATTGAAAAGAAATAACATTTCCCCTCCATTCTGAATGTAATCTTCGATAAAGACAAGAAAGTGATTGCATCATCCTTACTAGTAATTGTTGACCATGTCCACACAATGACCATGGTTTTGGCATGGGCTAGAGCCACACTCGTTGGTGTCAATATCGCAGTGAGATCCCTCAATTCCTGAAAGATAAATGAGATGGTCATGGATCATCGAGCCTGGCTACTCTGGTAGGATCAATGCTAACAAAATCCCCTTGAGAATGCTCTCCTAATGGAAACTGCACCCTGAAATATCTGTGGCCAAATGTGTATAATAACACTTCAGCATTGTGTCCTGGCCTGAGGAACTTGGGGAAACTGCAGGAGGGAAATGGATTGGCTTGGGTTGCTCTCTCATGCTTTTTCTATTAAGGAAGGAGAAATATGACAGGTAAATGGCACACGGATTTGCTTTGGAGAACCTAAAAGAAAAACAGTTTATCAAGAGTGAACTCATCTGGTTCTGGAGCTACTGAATGGTGGCAATCGCTACGGCCTTCATGATTCATATTTAAAATATTTAAAATAATGATAATACAACAACAGCTGCTGCTGCTGCTACTACTACTACTACTGCTGCTTCTGCTCCTAAGGGGTGCACATCTAATAATTTTTGTAGCAGTCGATGAGTCATTAAAAAAATATTTGACGTCATCTTTTCATCAGTTAAAGCAAAAACTGATTCATGATATCGCTTATTTTATGCTATTTTATTAGTGAAGTTAAATGCTAATAAACAACAGCAAATACTGTACCAAACAGCATGGTTAATGACCAAAATAAATAAATCAATACATATAATAATTATCCAAAATAAAAAAGTCATAATAAAGTCTATAATATTACATTACAGAGCATAAGGATGTATCAATTCTTAAAATGCACTCTTGCACTTGGACACTTTGGCAGCTCATTTAAAACCACTGATTCTGAAAATGAGGGAATGCAAAGTGGAAGCTCATGTCCACCCTTATAGGTCAATGAGTGGCCCTGCCTGGATGGAGAATGACATGTCTACAGCAGTATCTGGGACTTTTTCCTATTAGACTGATTATGACACAAAAATGGACTTCGATAACAGCTTAAGCAGAGTCTGGATCCGTCAGCTGGCATGTGCTAAACTAGCTGAGAGGGATTGGATAGTGACATGCAACCAGTAGCACCGAATGTGATCTATTTTGCACAGCACTGATCACGACCGAATTCATTATGCCACTGTGTGCAGATTTGATTTAGCTTTAAAGGGCAATCACATAACTGTTGGAGGAATTCCTTCAGGAGTGGGCAGGAGTGAGGTTTTTAAAATGTGCTGAGCATACCTGCACAATTCATACAAAATAATATCAAAGCCTATATAAAATAATGTTTGAGTAAAGCAAAAGAAAATAAAAATTACCTGCCCCAGAGTAGTCTCACGCAATGTGCAGTTGACTATAGAATTGGGTTCATCTAGTTTCACATATTTCCATACTAACAAAGTACATTCAGCTGCCTTCTTTATCATCTGACTGAATTTCTTTACAGCCTGCCTCTGTTTTGTTTTTTTCCTGCTGCCCTGATAGTCGACATCCCCACTGTGGCAAATACAGCTAGTCTATGCAACCAATAACTACTATTTTACTACTGCTACTATTACTACTATTATTATTACTAATAATAATAATAAGAAGAAGAAGAAAAATATAAAAAAAAATAATGTCATTAATAAATATAAGAATCAACAAACAGCAAAAATATAAAACCATAAATAGTACATATAAAAATAGATACATACATAATATCTAAATGAATTACATGTTGGTTAGCATAAACAGACAACCTTTGCTAATTAAGTCAAAACAGAGATTAAATGAATATGGAACAGCTTGACAAAATAGGGATTTTGGTGGAAGTTTCTGAAGCCAGCAATTTTTATAACGTGAAAATTATATTTAAAAAAATGTTATACATATAGCCATCCCTTTAGCGTTCAGCCCAAACATAACAACAACATATAAATGCTAGTGTAAGAAGCTTTCTAAATTGACAAGCAATGATGATGATTAAAAAAAAAAAGCTGTTTTCCTCAAAAGTATTAGAGGAAAACACTATATACTACAATAGTAATAACGTACAAAAGTATTCTTTTCATTTTATTGTTTGATTACTCATTCTGTGACAGTGGACAGGACTTCTTCCATTAAGAAGAAATTTCCATGAGCACACTGCTAAATCTCTAGAATGACATCTAAGGGTATGACGATAAACCATGGAACTGTGATAAATCTGACAAAGTTATACTGTTATATGTTAACATTATGCGATACCGGCACAGATAATGAGGTACCAAAAAGGAAAAAAGGTGGGCCATTTTTAGTGAAGGTTCATTGATGAATGTGAGTACTGTGAGCCATCAGATTAGCATAAAATTTCAGACTGCTGGCTTATCTCCCACAGTGCTCATTTATTTGTGTGTGCTTGTGCGTGGTTTTGTAAAGAACAAAAAGAAAACAAAATAGTTCTCTTCTTTTACAAGCCTATGTCTGCCAATATAAATAGACCATTCCTTATGTTAGAAAACACTTAAAGTAAGGATTTGCTGTTATCAGGAAAATAATCAACGCTGGGGTGGTGTGATGCACCCCTGTGTTGACTGTTTTCCAGTAGCAGAATGTCCCAAAATTGAACATTGCGGACCATCCAAGAGACAAATTCTTGTTATTACTTACGTTATAGCAGTTACAAACAGTCATTCCCTCACCAGCCTCTCTTTTTTCCCTCACTCTTGAAATTTATGAGACAAAAAATGCAGCTTGTCATGTTGAAAATTCCAAAGTCATCTGTCCTGAAGACTCTCCCATGGAGGAAAAATATATTGACTGGCTGATACAAAGCAGTTACACTGAATTCCAATAATTCCATTTAATTAACACGCACCACGTTCCTCAGCATCCAAGCAGTTTTCCATCATCAGTCTTTTCACCAAATAAGCCTGTAAGCTTATTTTTTTATTAATTTGTTTATTTGATTCTATAACCTGCTCTGTTGTGCTTCCCTAATCAATTTTGATACCTTGCTTTACAGAGCGGAGACTTGATCTTGTGCACACCGCTACAAGGAGACTCCCAGAGTGATTGGATAAGAGTCTATCCTGCTCACACACCACTGGAAATTATGAGATATCCTCTTGCACAGCAAAAAAACAAACAAACAAAAAAAAACGACAAGCATTTTTGCTGCTTAAAACTTTGACTTGGGTCACAAATACTTATCAATCTAAAATGGAGGAGGGTCATCAAGTAGAAATCAAATAGTGAGTCATTTCTTTAGCTTAAACAAGGTAAATCCTCAGATACACTGTGGCCAGCCCATTTAAATTAATCCAATTTGAAACTTTAACCAATTTGAAAATCTACACATACATATTATAATGAAGATCTTTTTCAAGTAAAGTATAGAATCCACTTTAATTAATTTGAATAAATTTGACCATTGCCATGATCCCTTGATCGGCTTGAACTTTCTGTGAAAACTGGGTCCATATGTGTTACCATAGGAACAGACCAGAAATGTCTGATTAAAACTGAGGCCTGACAAACAAGTCCACGTTGCTGCACCAATGACAGTTTCTGCCTAGGACATCAATGCATCTTCCCAGGGAAGTAGAAACCCAGTGTTTCAGTGCAAGTAACTGGAAGGTTTTAAGCTCAAATCCAATAACTGTGAGACAGCCATTGTTGAACCCTTGAACAATACCTTAAAGTCAGCACTGCTCCAGGGTTGCTGTGGAATGGCTGGCCATTTGCTCTGTTTCCAGCCTCTTTCTGAGCTATAATATTAAAAATGCAAGAACTTGCGCTTGAGTCTTGGCCAAAGTGTATCAAAATATCTGGCTCTCACTCTGAAGAAGAAAAATAGCATGAAACCCAAAAAACGTGCAGCGAGATGGATTCCTGCATTCTGTTCCAGCTGATATGTTTATTGCATATGTCAAAAACGCTGAAATAGCTATAGAAAAAATTGAAAGCCATCCACATGAATTCACAGCTGATGGCTCATTTGTGGTAATGGATAATTTTGTCATTTGTCCTCAATTTGTTTTATCACTTTTCTGATGGTCGATTTGAGTGCAGCGGTAGTGTCTACACACTGTTCACTACAGACATACATGAGTAATCCCTGCTACAAGAGAACACTAATAGAAATATGTGCAGTGTGCAGGGATGTTGGTAATTTCGGCAAACACAAATTTGATCATTAATATACAATTCATTCATTCATCTTCAGTATATGCTTTATCCTGGTCAGGGTTGTGGTGGATCCTGAGCCTTTCCACAAGGTGGGAATATATGCTGAATGGGGACACCAATTCATTTTATGGCACCATGCTCACACACATTCACTTACTCATTTACACCAGGGAACATTGAGGAAACTCATGTAAACATGAGAAGAACATGCACAGAAACTCCACTCAGACAGTATCTGTAACCTTCTTCTGTGGTACCAAGCTTAACAGCACCCATAATGGTTGTGTGAATTACACTTTGAAAACCACTGATATAATGCACTGCTCATCCTTAATAGTTTCTTTGTCAAACTGTTGATGGATATTAGATATTAGTTCTGAAATTTAACATCATGACTAGTCACCACTGCACTGAACAACAATTCATTAATAATAATAATAATAATAATAATAATAATAATAATAATAATAATAATAATAATAATAATAATAATTTAAGTAGTAAAATTATTAATAGCTTATTAGTGCTCTCATTTTCTTTTCTTATATTGTAGGTGTCATCTGTTTCTCCTTAATAATCACTGTTTCTTATAATATGCAGAAACAGTGATTATTAAATAACACTAATAATTATTACAATAATTAAATCAAGAAAATGATTGTAACTCTCTAATATTATGCCATCAATTCACTGCCTCAATACAAAAAAAAGAGAAAAATTTTCTGTAAACAGGATTTGTTCTAGACCACTGTCTAAAATAAATCCTATCAGTTTACATACAGAAACATTTAACTCTTGCGCCTCAATGGCAACAGATGCTAAACAGGTTTTGAGGAGTACATTAAACAAAACCATCACCGCACTCCATATGATTCATTCAATTCTCAAATAAATGCTAAATTAGTTTTTTCACATTCTGTACATTTAAATCCAAAAGGTGCTGGAACTAATGTTTTAAATAACTGCACATAGTATAGTGGACTGAGCTCAGAGCAAGTTTGATCATGCATAGAGGCATATTCTTTATAACTTATTCTGAAAGGGTCATTACCTTGCCTGATAAATTTATCAAGGTGAACTTCAGTCATTCCTATTATTAACAATCTTTAAAAATAACCAAGATTTATGCATGCAGCCCTTAAGAAACCATGCTGGTCATTATCCTTGGCCTGTAATCATTAATCTGACTGACAACAGAAAAGAAGACAAATTTATACAGACAAAAAGCATATAAAATAAAATATTTCAGGATGTAAATCATGCAATATGCAAAATAAAATTCACCTACTTACTTACTAGTGTATATGATGGGAAAAGTTGGTCATGTTATTAAGGTGTTAAGTATTTACACTCAAAACACAATAGTTGTAGCATGGCAGATGCATCTTCCCAAATTATTCATAAAGCCACATGCAAGGCAAAAACGCTGTGAGTCATGGGTTACTGCAACATGATGAGTAGAAAGCTGAAATCTATTAGGTAAATTTCCATACAGGGATAATCTAGTCACAGTCTCTTGTTTAGATCCACTTTCTCTAACTGGGGAATCCCACAAGGCTTTCTCTCGCTCACTGCTCTTACATTGTTCATTGAAGTCAAGCATATGTTTCATAAACTAGTGAAAATAATGTGCAGGAAGACAACTGGGTTTTATAAAAAATAAGCAATAATAAGATCTAACCTTTGCTATAATTTGATATAATTTGGTTGAAAATGCACATATTACATGTAATGTAACATGTCATTTTGGTATCAGAGGAGTGTCAGGATCAGCACAGAGCTGAACGGCATCCTCAATTCAACAATTAAACCTGAATGACCTGAATATGTGGAAAAAAACAATAAGACGATACAAATTGAAAACAAATACCCTAATCTCAAACCATGAAATGTGGCATACAGTTGTTGCAGTGATAGTGGACAGCAAGAAACAGAGAAATGGAAAATATTCATGGGAGACAAATATTAGATCTCCTCCACAGGTATGTGGAAATACCTCTCAGGATTTTGAATGTAAGCTAGGTTATTGACACCAAATCTCCTATGTAAAGAAAAGGAACGGGAAGGGATTCAAAATAATTGTCAGCAAGTTCGGAAACCCTCATTCCATCAGTGGTCCCAGATGAAGCATTTCAGAAGATGGATTTTAAGTTGCTTGCAGTAAATAACTTTGTTTGGTGCACAGTTACAGTTAGTTAGTTACAATTAAATTTATATAGCGCTTTTCTAGACACTCAAAGCGCTTTACGGGGGGTCTCCTCAACCACCACTAGTGTGTAGCATCCACCTGGATCGACAACAGCCATAAAGCCCCAGAACTCCCACCACACACCAGCTATTAGTGGAGAGGAGAGAGTGATGTAGCCAATTCAGGAATGGGGATTATTAGGGGGCCATGACAGAGAAGGACCAATGGGGAAATTTCAGCAGGAGTGGATGATATTGTGTTGCAGCAACATGGAGCAATAATACGAGCACAGAAGAGAATGAGAACACAGGAGTTACTCTCATCTCCCAAATACAGTCTTTAAGCTAAGCACAATTGTGCGATGATGAGAATCAAAGCCTCCCTGACCTCGGACATGAATGCAATAGCAGGGAAAAAGTGATTCTCCAGCTCTGTAAAGAGGAGCCTCGCTCAGCCATAGTGCTACATACTGTAGCTCCCTACATTGTGTTCCCTGAAGTTGGCACTCCAAATACTGTGCTTCTCAGTGGAAAGATCCCAGGTGGTCTAGATCATGTCTATTCTTTTTGGCCATTCTTGAGAGCAAAACTAGACTAACAATACTGGTGCCTTAAAAAAATGCTACCAAAATGGTACCAAAAGAGCAGAAAAATCACAATATTTAATAAATCTTTTCTAATTTCTAATTTTCCATAACAACTTGTAATACAGCAACTGGATTTTGGTCTGGCTAACTGGGGATTCACTGGGCTACAAAGGAACATGTACTGTAGGTGGTTAAAATCTTAGGTGAGCTCACTAAGCAGGGGCTAGGGAATCATCTCTCCACAGCAATTCATGCAGACTAACACCAATGACCATGAAAAGGATTCTAACAAATGGTGCCTAAGGGCAGTCTCAACAATTACAATTCAGATAAAACAACTTTTAGTTGTGTCAATTACTGTATGTGTCTGTCACAATACAGAAGGCAACAGGGCAGGTCTCAGCACTGTTTTAGACAGGGCCATCTTTGAATCCAATGCTAAAGTAGACTAAAGTGCAATTCAGCCGTAATAAGATTTATGGACGGGTTTGCTACGTAATGTTGCTAGAGGACATCTGTAATGACTGATTTAGAATAAGCAATCTCTGTATTAAAAAAAATCATTGAGATGATCATGTCTTCATGATATACACACAAACAATTCTATGTAGAGGACATACTGCATAGGACGTACAGTTTTGACCTTAAAGCACTTGTTTTATGGATTGTGGCTGTGTGTGATGATTAGTAAGTCACATGACCATGACATGTATCTAGGCTATATCTCTATATATTGCTTTATCTGTATATATTGCTATATTGTTTCTCTGACCAGGCCAGACCTTAACCAACAGGTAAAATTGGAAAGGATATACTGTACATACCTGTTTTTTTTTCTACTGGTCATTTTACAGAAGGTAAAATACAGTGTGATCTTTCTAGACACATGCAAGTGCAGTCTGTAAACAATTAATAGTCCAATCCAAATAGTCCCAATTTTGTCCTGGTCTCTATAGAAAGAGAAGTTCAAGTTTTGGTAGATTCATGTAAACTTCATAGACCTCATATTTATTTGCCTGAGACACCAAAAGTTTTTTTTTATTTTAAATTGGCTCAGATCTCACAACCCCATTTTTATGTTCCAAAGGGCTTTAGTGAAGGATAGCTTGAGAAGAAGTAGTGCAGTCTCCCACTGCTACACTTACTGAGGAGCTGTTTACAACCCCAAGTCTAAGAATATGGAAAAAGACATTTCCAAGGCTCAGAATTACAAATAAATAGTTTCATTTCGTCTTCATTCTGGGCTTTATAATATAGTCAGGTATGGGGGATTAAGGTGCTACAGAGATTACAGAACCTTGAATAAAATCATTTGTACTTATGAGTGAGCTTTCTGATATTCTAACAGTTTCATTGCAACACAGCTACAATAAGCATAGTAAGATTAATTTTGTTAATTAGCCTTAAAACACAAACTCAGTATTAAAACTGTACTGGTAAATGTGCAGAAATCTTATGAAAAGCATGCTATTCGATATGGATTAATTGTTTTGCTAACTGAATAAAATTTTTCAATATTGCTTAAACTGTAGCGATGTCCATAATCCTTCTCAACATACAGTGACAAAGGCTACATGAACACAATTAGCAAACATTTTTCATGGTACTTACATGTACAAGAAACATATCTATTTGTGTCAAACAACCTAAATTAGCTTTTGAATTTCACCAAAATGACTATGGTCAAATATATTTTACTGTTATTCATACACAAGCATATCGAACACACATGCCTACCAACATGAACATAAAATCAATAAAGCCATGCTAACTGAAGATGAAGAAGCAATTTGTGGTGACATTTTTCAGAAACAAAGTGCATATCTTAGAAAATGCATGACATTTTATTAAATTTATCCTTCCCTCTTATAATGGCTTTGCTCTTTAAAAATAATGGCACTGATTATCATATAGTTTCTATGTTCAGTCGGGTCCAAAAGTCTAAGACCACTTTGGAAAGCTGAGATGTTTTGTTAATTAAAATTATAAGTAAACAGGTTATAGAATTTTGAAATATTTTCAACAAAGTAAATGTTCAATATCTTGAATATTAATGTTCAAGATTCTGCATTACTTCTAGGTCTCTATTTAAATGTCAGCAATTTTGTGATACTGACCATGTTAACAGCTTTATACAAAAGTTCAGAATTTTTTTTTGCTTGTATCTTTCTCATTTGTAAGTCGCTTTGGATAAAAGCATCTGCTAAGTGAATAAATGTAAATGTAAATTTCTAAATTCCTAATCTCTTCCATTAAAGCACATGCTCAGATGACACACTAATGGATTTGATCGAAAATGGATCATAAGATTTTGCACAAATCTGTGGAATTTCTACTAAGATTCTACTTTTCACTCAAACTGTTGTCAACAATATAATTTGTAATGAAAATTGTTGTATTAAATGGGAAAAGAATGAAAGGTAGAATCATTTCCACTAGTGCTCTCACACTTTCAAACCCCACTGTACTTGGTTGTGCCTGAGTTGTATTTTTCATCACACTGTAAAAAGTGATTTTGTATTTTTCAGAGTTGGGTGTTACTGTAATCTAATTATTTTTTCTGATAACACAGTCATGTAACGCATTCCATTTTACATTTATGTAATTTGATTACAGTTACTGATGTGAATAAGATAATGATACTTGTGTTAAAAATGTATGGTTAAGAAAAAAATATTAAGTAAAATGCATCACGTTTTGCCCTGAAGAGTTTTTCTTTAGCCCTGAGCAATTCTCCATATGGAGCAGTTTGTCACTACGTAACTGAACATCAGTAAAAGAAGACGGCGTTGTTGTAATTTTATATCTTCAGTGAACTGAGGTGAGACTAATCAGACAGGATTTACAGGAAAATACGTGTAATACTCGTGTCTTATTGGCTGACAGTCTCTCAATTCTGCCAAACACTAGCTCACACAGTCAGTGTGAGGAAAAATGGATATATGGTGATTTTTATTTTTATAACCAGTAAAGGGGTTGAAACTGAAACAGTAACACCCTCTGATGCTGAGCAGGAAAACAAGGTGTGTAAATGTCTATGAGTTCCAGTTGACATGAACATGATATGAGCAGAGCTTAAGGAAAGATAATGTACTTTGCATGGCACTTTAGCAACTAAACCCATACAATGATAGCTTAATTATTGCTCTCCTTGTCTAGCGACACCAAATTGTTGTTTTGTTACTTATTTATGTAAAATGATCGTTTTATATAACAGTTAATTTGCTTTTGTTGTGTAGGAGCTCACCGACGATAACCGTTAAGTGTGTAAAAGCCGCACCCCTAAAAATTTATGAGTATAGATTAATGGTGCGTTCAAGATGAGCGGCTGGCTTAAACATAGTAAATGAGCCTAGTTAGAAAACAAACAGTGACAACAACCGCTGCATGCTTTATGATAAATCCAACTTTTTCTGATCATGTCATACATTGACGAGCACTAAAATTACTGAAAGAACTATGGAGTTTCACTTTATAGTGTACTTTTGTAGGTTTTGAAAGTAACCTGAACATAATTAGTAATCTGATTACTTATTACATGTAGTAATCAGTAATGTCATGAAATGACAGTTTTAAAGTAGTAATTAGTAATCTTTAGTGGATTACTTTTTTTGAGTAATTTACCAAACACTGGTGTTTTTTTAACAGATGAACTAGTATCATCACGTTGAGTGAATTGACCGGCCATTACAACTGAATAAAATCAGTATTAACAACTTCAACTTTAACATGAAAACTTAAAATAACAGGAAAAAATGTTTTCCAAACAACTTTTCATACTACACATGCGGCAAGCATCTGACATCAGCGCTGGTTCATCTTCGGCATTAAAGACCAAGGACAGCCATATTTTAAAACTGGGATTGCCTGCAATCAATTGCAGTGTGCCCCAAATATATCTTTAAATTGTCAGAATTTTTCCTAAGGTCAACCACTATGCATACAGTGAGGGAAAGAAGTATTTGATCCCCTGCTGATTTTGTACGTTTGCCCACTGACAAAGAAATGATCAGTCTATAATTTTAATGGTAGGTTTATTTGAACAGTGAGAGACAGAATAACAACAAAAAAATCGAGAAAAACGCATGTCAAAAATTTTATAAATTGATTTGCATTTTAATGAGGGAAATAAGTATTTGACCCCCTCTCAATCAGAAAGATTTCTGGCTCCCAGGTGTCTTTTATACAGGTGACGAGCTGAGATTAGGAGCACACTGTTAAAGGGAGTGCTCCTAATCTCAGCTTGTTACCTGTATAAAAGACACCTGTCCAGAGAAGCAATCAATCAATCAGATTCCAAACTCTCCACCATGGCCAAGACCAAAGAGCTCTCCAAGGATGTCAGGGACAAGATTGTAGACCTACACAAGTCTGGAATGGGCTACAAGACCATTGCCAAGCAGCTTGGTGAGAAGGTGACAACAGTTGGTGCGATTATTCGCAAATGGAAGAAACACAAAAGAACTGTCAATCTCCCTCGGCCTGGGGCTCCATGCAAGATCTCACCTCGTGGAGTTGCAATGATCATGAGAACAGTGAGGAATCAGCCCAGAACTACACGGGAGGATCTTGTCAATGATCTCAAGGCAGCTGGGACCATAGTCACCAAGAAAACTATTGGTAACACACTACACCGTGAAGGACTGAAATCCTGCAGTGCCTGCAAGGTCCCCCTGCTCAAGAAAGCACATATACATGCCCGTCTGAAGTTTGCCAATGAACATCTGCATGGTTCAGAGGACAACTGGGTTTAAGTGTTGTGGTCAGATGAGACCAAAATGGAGCTCTTTGGCATCAACTCAACTCACCGTGTTTGGACGAGGAGGAATGCTGCCTATGACCCCAAGAACACCATCCCCACCGTCAAACATGGAGGTGGAAACATTATGCTTTGGGGGTGTTTTTCTGCTAAGGGGACAGGACAACTTCCCCGCATCAAAGGATGATGGACGGGGCCATGTACCGTCAAATCTTGGGTGAGAACCTCCTTCCCTCAGCCAGGGCATTGAAAATGGGTCGTGGATGGGTATTCCAGCATGACAATGACCCAAAACACACTGCCAAGGCAACAAAGGAGCTCAAGAAGAAGCACATTAAGGTCCTGGAATGGCCTAGCCAGTCTCCAGACTTAATCCCATAGAAAATCTGTGGAGGGACCTGAAGGTTCGAGTTGCCAAACGTCAGCCTCGAAACCTTAATGACTTGGAGAAGATCTGCAAAGAGGAGTGGGACAAAATCCCTCCTGAGATGTGTGCAAACCTGGTGGCCAACTACAAGAAACGTCTGACCTCTGTGATTGCCAACAAGGGTTTTTCCACCAAGTACTAAGTCATGTTTTGCAGAGGGGTCAAATACTTATTTCCCTCATTAACATGCAAATCAATTTATAACATTTTTGACATGCGTTTTTCTGGATTTTCTTGTTGCTATTTTGTCTCTCACTGTTAAAATAAATCTACCATTAAAAATATAGACTGATCATTTCTTTGTCAGTGGGCAAACGTACAAAATCAGCAGGGGATCAAATACTTTTTTCCCTCACTGTAGTTAAAGATTATTTAGAGTTCTGAAGTAAGTAACTTAAATGTTGGCAATATCTAGCTCTAATTTTTGCACTAGCTAGCTTAGCTGAAAGCTATGGAATGTATCTAGAGTAACATTAGTGCCTTCTTCTTGCATGTTTGGTCATCATTAGTTAAAGTTAGCTAGCTTACCACTTCTGAAATTTTCTTCATAGTTATAGTTAATGAGCCACGACATTTCACGTCTTGTTGTCTCAATTAATACACTTTCAGAGTTAAAATGTGTAGTATTAGGTTAAGATATGTGTTGCCTTGCACACTAAATTTAATTTTAGCTAGGTTCTCTGACCATGTTGAATATTATTCTAATTGGTAGATTTTGGCACTAATGTGCTCTTAGCTACTTGGATATCAATTGATGTCTAAAAATGTAATTTAATTGACATACAGCTTACAGGCTCATATTTGATTTGCTTTTTTTTTGTTTACCAAATTGGCTTATTGTATTGTGTGTTCATAATCTAGCATTAGCATCAAACTGAACTTAATATAAAAGCAGTGTTTTTCCAACTGTGTGGGCCACAGTGTGCATCAGTGAACGAGAATAAACAGCATTTCGATCCAGTAATGGGGAGAGCACTGCTGATGCTTGCAGAATGCCTCAGCATTTCCATTTTTTCAAGTAGAATAAGTCAAAAAAAATATTGTTATTTGAACTGTTTCTGGTTAGTTGGAACAGGATAAAAAGATTAACTATGTTAACAAAATATTTAATAACCAACTGTTTATGGTTAATCACAACAATGAACAACCTTGTGCTCATAAAACTTAAAAAACCCCAGTGAAACACAGTTGCAAAGATATTTAAGTTGAACCAACTTTTTTTCATTCATCATTATCATCTATTTTTTTCTTTCTTCTTTTGACAGTTCATAATCATCTGGGCAATACAGCTTATCACATCGACACTCTTGATTCTATACCTTCGTATGTCAAACAATACATTCCATTCAATACCACATAATTTACATGAGGTGTAATTAAATTTTAAACTGAATCAAGCCTACCCTCTCTCCTCTATAATTGTACTTTCCTCTATATTTCGAATCAGGAAAGGCTACGGGTTTTAAAAACCTAGTTTTTTTCATGAGCTAATACACTAACACACTAACATATTAGCTTGTGAAGAGCACCAATGGCTTCAGTTAGCAGCAAGCAGGAACTGGAAAATCCCCCCAAATCTTTAAGGTCTAGTGTCTCGGAACGCTTTGGCTTCCCGGGACGTTACAACACTGACAGCCAGTGAACGCATTGTAATGAAAACATACAGTATGCTGAATGTGTGAACAATGCACCTAATGCACATCTAATGCACTTCTTCTGTTTAGTTATATACTGCGAAGAGACTGAATAGATCACACAATCACTGTAATTATTATTACATATTTATAATGTTATTTATAACTGATAATGTTGTTTACAACTTATGTTCTAATCAACTGAAAACCAAAACTTAAGAGACACATATTCAATCAATTCTTTTTTTTTTTTCTGTGCCAAAAATGTATTATATTGAAACACTGTATGGTATCAAATTTACACTAATTGCAGGCCTTATCATAAAGTCATACGAAAACAGTGTGAGAGTTGCAGTGTCACACATCTACATATGACTGCTCACCATAACTTACCCCGTGTCAATCTGTGTCAATAAACATTAGGGCATCATTTGGGGAAAAAAGATGAGTGGCAGCAAGCAGAGCACAGTGAGAGCTCTCTCTCTGTGTGTGTGTGTGTGTGTGTGTGTGTGTGTGTGTGTGTGTGTGTGTGTGTGTGTGTGTGTGTGTGTGTGTGTGTCAGCTGTCTTTCTTCACCATCATAGCTGCTCTGATTATTCAACATACCATCCTCCAGTCTCTTACCCCCTACTTTCTCACCATCTCTTTAGGACAGTATAACATGACCTTATCATTCACTCCTGGCTGCCCTCAGGTGAGTGCTGTTATTGTTGCGTTAGCCCAGTTCTTGCTTTTAAAATGAGATGGCGGCACACTGGCAGTCTTGCATCCGAGCTGCTATGTTTCAATAAATGTTGCATGAATGCCTCGTTTACATAGAAGCAGGTTTGCTGCATTATGTCAACTTCTATTTCTCAAACCGCAGCTTTCTGCTTTGTTCCTGTGACAAGGCTGTTCTCCATCTACGTCTCCATTTGAAAAAAAAGTTGACTAATTCTCATCTGATCAAATATGGCCATCATGCAGGAGTTCACAATGTTTCTGCTTGCAAAACAAGTCCAGGCTTTTTCAATGGAGAATATCAAACTGCACATTAATACAGCGTACTGTAATAACAGTCTATATAGTGTTGTTGAATTCGATGCACACCTGGGAAGAGAGAACAGATGAACAAGGCCTGTGTGATTTAACACTAAATAATGAAATTAAATTATTTTTCTTAAATGTATAGTGCTTTTATTCCACTGACAGAGTAATTGTATATTGTGAATGCATGGTAAGCATAAACCAACATTATGATACGAGATTGCTAGCTAAGTCAGTATATTGAAAAAATGAGAGAAACCTGATATGGTAATTGCCAGAAAATATTCTCTGTGGTGTGAAAGTTTCTTCTAAGCCACTAGTAAAGCAGGTCACTCTGTTTTTGACCATAATGCCCGTCCCTAATATGAAGCCATTACAACAGAATTCTAGAGCAGTAACATAGTCGCCTCCAAAAGTACAGGAACAGTAAGGCCAATTCTTTTGTCATTTGAATGAGAACATTGAAAACTTGAATTTCAGCTTTCATTTCCTGATATTTACATCTAGATGTGTAAAAAAAAAACAAAAAAAAAAACAAACACAAAAAAACAACAACAACAACAACAACAACAAAAAAACATAGAACATAGCACCTTTGGTGACCACCCAATTTTTCAGTGAACAGAAGAATAGATGAACATAAAGTAAAATTAAAGTAAATGACACTTTATATTTGGTTGCATATCCCTTGCTTACAATATCTGCATCAAGCCAATGACCCAGTGACATCATCAAACTGTTGCATTCTTATTTTCTGATGCTTTTCCAGACTTTTACTGCAACTTCTTTCAGCTGTTGCTTGTTTTGGGGGTTTCTCCCTTCAGTCTCTTCTTCAGGCCTTCTGATTCTTACCACTATATTGACCACTATATTTCTGTCCTCAGTGTCTTCTTCGAACGGTGGATTTTGATACCTTCACCCCTGCCCTGTTGAGGATGTTTGGGTTTTCTTCACAGCTATCACAATGTTTCTCTCATCATCTGTTGAATTCATTTCCTGTTCCATGTCTGGTTGTTGGTATACCAGTGGTTTCTTTCATTGTACTGGCTATTCCCTCTTCTCAGCTTCAGAATTGTGGTTCATGTTGGTTAATCCTTTTTTTATCAACAAATACAGTCCTTCACAAGTGAAAACCAGGGCTCAATCTAGGAGTAGACATTTAGAGCTATTAATTTTTTGAACAATAAATTTAATATGGCACACCTGGGCAATGAGAAACACCTATTAGTCACAGATTCCAATATTTTTGATCACTTGAAAAACAACAGGTGCCATATTCTAAGGTGTTTAACACATCTAGATATAAATATAAGGAAATGAAAGCTGAAATTCTGATCTATCATGCCATATTCATCTTTGGATCTCAAACCCAAAAGTCTTCAGTGTATAACAATTTGGCCTTGCTGTTACTATACTTCAGAGGGGCCTGTATATGCTGTACTAGAATATTAATCCTCTCCTGGCTTCCATGGCTTTCCAAAGGGCTCCTACCAGCTCACTTTGTTCCCCATGCACTTCAGTTTGCCACAAGATATTAAGGTTTGCAGACTTAAATTGCCTTCGTTGGACAGATTTTAAGCCCACAACATGGAGGTATAATGTATTATAATGGATGTATTAAATAATGCATTTAGTCAGTATGCCAGAAAACAAACAACTAAAATTAAATATGGTCACAAATGGAGACACATTATACACATGTGCAGTTCCTCATTGAAACCCAGTAAAAAGTTTTCCTGTTTTGCAAGAGGATATACATGTCCAGAATGCAGCAGCCACGCATTATTATTAGAACACTGGAGCTCACTTCCAATCTAACCTCTTCATGGGGGCCATGGTGGAAGCAGGGAAAAGAAATGACACAAACATCTGTGTACCTTTGTGGCACATGTTTAAGTGTGAAAAGGCTACAGGCGACAGAGAAGTAACTTGGCTGTACCACATTCTCCCTATTCATCAAAGATAGTGTCCGCAGTGCCAGTGGACACCTGTAGCCATAATTTAATAGCAGAACTGGTACTAGTGTCAGGATTTATTCTCTGTATGAAGAGAAATAACAAAAATGCAAAGCTGGGGACAGAAATGTACACCAAGTAACAAAAAAGATTAAATTTATAGGTCAAATCTTGGTGTATAGGCAATAATAATATTTACATTAAATGGCTGCAAGAAATAAAATAAAAAAAAATAAAACAAAAATAACACCTAATAATGTAGTTCTTAATCCCAGGCCTATGAACACTTACATACTGTGCATGTGTGCTTTTCTAAGCAAGAAAACCTGAGTGAAATTCTGAAGGGCTTGTTAGAGCAGGCTAAACACCAAAATATGCAAGGGAATTTACAGGGGATCCATGACCAGGGCTGGGGCCTGTGGAACAGTAAATGAGCATTTTGCATTATTTAATGTTAATTGGTCCCCAATTCACTGCTTGCTTTGCTCCCAGTACTGGACAAAAAGAATGGCTCCATCTAGGCTCCCATCAAAGCAAATAAGTACCTTAACCTCCAGTAGGCCTTGTTTATTGGAGATTAAGGTACTTACATTTGCTTTAAGACAATATATATTGTGAAAGGGGCTATGAAAAGTATTTTGTCTTCTGTTTACAAAGCTGGTGAAAGCACTAAAATAAATTAATTATTTCTTGTAAATTGTACTGTTGGAACAGCTACTTACTGCTTGTTATCATTAAAGTAAAGTGCAGTAAAATGTACTCTGGGAAACCTTTTTCCATAATGCATCTTTGCTGAGAAAAAAAAAAACCTGTAATGTATGCTTATAAACAATAAACAAACCAGCTAGGAACAAATTACATGGACTGTTTCACCATGGAGACCCACACTTGACTTGTGCGGTTCATGACTGAGCACACTAAAAGAAAGTCCTACAAAACTGCTGTATCTCACCTGCAGGACAAATACACTTGGCTGAGCCATCTGGTCTGGATAGGCAGGTGGAATTGTTCAGGCAAGGGTTGTTCTTCATGTCACAAGGGTCGTAGGGCAGCATGCAGAGGGAGCCAGTGAAAAAGGGAGGGCAGGTGCAAGAGAACTTGCTGGGGTCATCTGATTCCACACACAGGGCCCCATTAAAGCAAGGAGACAAGCGACAACCCTTTACATCCTCTCCACAATCAGGACCAGTCCAGCCAGGAAGGCATGAGCACCTGAGAAAAAACACCTGGCATTAGGTAAAGATTTGATAACAGCTTACTTAAATATTAAGAATGGTTTAAAATGATTATAGGTGATTGAATTTGAAACAGCCTAAAGCGTGGTTTATAGTTCCATATATTATATTACAGTCCATGTATTTTGGGTGTCTCCCATAGTACAGTATCTCACAAAAGTGAGTACACCCCTCACATTTTTGTAAATATTTGATTATATCTTTTCATGTGACAACACTGAAAAAATGACACTTTGCTGCAATGTAAAATCGTGAGTACAGCTTGTGTAACAGTGTAAATTTGCTGTCCCACAAAATAACTGAACACACACCCATTAATGTCTAAACCACTGGCAACAAAATTGAGTACACCCCTAAGTGAAACTGTCCAAATTGGGCCCAAAATGTCAATATTTTGTTTGGCCATCATTATTTTCCAGCACTGCCTTAACCCTCTTGGGCATGGTGTTCACCAGAGCTTCACAGGTTGCCACTGGAGTCATCTTCCACTCCTCCATAAAAACATCATGGAGCTGGTGGATTTTAGAGACCTTGTGCTCCTCTGCCTTCCATTTGAGGATGACCCACAGATGCTCAACAGGGTTTAGGTCTGGAGACATGCTTGGCCAGTCCATCACCTTCACCCTCAGCTTCTTTAGCAAGGCAGTGGTCGTCTTGGAGGTCATTATCATGCTGGAATACATGCTGGGATCTGCTTCAATATGTCACAGTAAATGTTGGCATTCATGGTTCCCTCAATGAACTGTAGCTCCCCAGTGCCAGCAGCACTCATGCAGCCCCAGACCATGACACTGCCACCACTATGCTTGACTGTAGGCAAGACACACTTGTCTTTGTACTCCTCACCTGGTTGCCGCCACGCATGCTTGACACCATCTGAACCAAATAAGTTTATCTTGGTCTCATCAGACCACAGGACATGGTTCCAGTAATCCATGTCCTTTGCTTGGCTTCAGCAAACTGTTTGCGGGCTTTTTTATGCATCATCTTTAGAAGACGCTTCCTTCTGAGATGACAGCCATGCAGACCAATTTGATGCAGTGTGCGGCGTATGGTCTGAGCACTGACAGGCTGACCCCCCACCCCTTCAACCTCTGCAGCAATGCTGGCAGCACTCTATTTCTATAGTCTATTTCCCAAAGACAACCTCTGGATATGACGCTGAGCATGTGCGCTCAACTTCTTTGGTAGACCATGGCGAGGCCTGTTCTGAGTGGAACCTGTCCTGTTAAACCGCTGTATGGTCTTGGCCACCGTGCTGCAGGTCAGTGTCAGGGTCTTGGTAATCTTCTTATAGCCTAGGCCATCTTTATGTAGAGCAACAATTCTTTTTTTCAGATCCTCAGAGAGTTCTTTGTCATGAGGTGCCATGTTGAACTTCCAGTGACCAGTATGATGGAGTGTGAGAGCGATGACACCAAATTTAACACACCTGCTCCCCATTCACACCTGAGACCTTGTAACAATAACAAGTCACATGACACCAGGGAGGGAAAATGGCTAATTGGGCTCAATTTGGACATTTTCACTTAGGGGTGTACTCACTTTTGTTGCCAGCGGTTTAGACATTAATGGCTGTGTGTTGAGTTATTTTGAGTGGACAGCAAATTTACACTGTTACACAAGCTGTACACTCACTACTTTACATTGTAGCAAAGTGTCATTTCTTCAGTGTTGTCACATGAAAATATATAATCAAATATTTACAAAAATGTGAGGGGTTTACTCACTTTTGTGAGATACTGTAATATAATATATAAAATATAATATAAATAAAACTGGTTTCTTTGAATGTCCGTAGAATAAAATAATTTGGCCAGTAGTTGCTGAGAGCCTTTTATAATCGACCAATTGGTGTGTGAGAAGGTGGGAATTACAGAGAGGGGTTAAAGCAATGTGGATATGTGCACACATGATGCAGTATTAGACCATAAGCACATCATAATGAAACTAACGCAGAATCCCGGACATTTTCTCAAATTTCGAAATCCCGGCTGGACGCTTTTTAAAGGTCCGAAAAAGAGGACATATGGTCACCCTAACAAAAGCATTTCACAAAACAATGTGTTAATTTCTACCAAATTAACTTTGCCCAAAATATATTTGCGCATACACCAGAAGGTTGCTCATGTGAGTCACGACTGGCAAGCGAGAACCAGAACTATAATCAAGCAGCTGTCTATATTGTGTTATGTCAAAAGATTAATTTTGTTTGGCTTTAAATGGAAAAATATATATAATTAATAGTATTAGATAGTATTCCCTTTTTCTTTCCTTCTTTTTTTTTTTTTTTTTTACAAAATACACCTGTAATATGATTACTTTGTTTTTTGACGTAACTGTAACAGATTACAGTTACCATTTTTTTGTATCCTGATTATATAATGCCATCACATGTATTCCGTTACTCCAGAAGCCTGAGTGCAACACACATTTGTTTTTAATATTAAATGACACATTCTTAGTTTTATTTCAAATTACATTTCAAGTAGTATTTTACTACTTGTGTCTCTCACTAGTCACCACCTAACAACCTCAGTGGTAGTGTTACATGACTGAAAACAATCCAGGACACTGATTTCAGATTTGTTGCTGGGCTGTACCATGTCATACTGTTCGGTGGAGAAGCAAAATGAAACACTGAGTTACATTACTGACAAAGAACGGTTATGTAATACTCATTTATAAAAGATTTCAGTCTTACTGTCATGAAATGCTATCACCAAACATCATTATCGGGAGAAATTCAGAACAAAAATTGAAGGTAAGTGATCACAGGATAAGTGAAATTGGAATTCCCTTCCATCTCTCTCTTTTAAACTATTGCTCATATTTAGAACCTCTTTTTTTCAGTACTGTTAGTTTCTAACAGTAACTAAGCAGTTCTTCTTCTATGCATTATCTTCATCTGTTTTTTGTTTTTTTGTGAATCACTATAAACCTATGTTACAGCTGGAACTACTGTCAGTCATGTTGTTATACAAACTTGTGATTCAATAATTCAACAGTGCTGGGTATACATTAAATTATTAAATGGATTCCAATCAGAATTCTATTCCCTGTCACTGTCAAAAGCTACGCCAACATAAGGAGGATTTCTGAACAGTTAAGAGGACCAACAGGTTAAATGCACCACTGGACTATGGAGTAATAAAACCAGAAAGCTGAAAGTAGGACAGTGTGAGGTGAAAGCACTGAGTTAGGATTATATTTACCAGTGTGTATGTGAGATAGAGAGACAGAGAGAGAGAGAGAGAGAGAGAGAGAGAGAGAGAGAGAGAGAGAGAGAGAGAGACTGCTATATGTGCACTCCACTTGGTGGCAGTGAGCTTACAGTTCTGGCTCTAAGCCATCTTCACATCTTCACTTCCTCCCACTCCCCCACACTTTTCCTCTTCTCTTTTTCTGGTTTTTGCTTTTTCTTGTGTGTGTGCATATGTATGTGTGTGTGTGCCAACAACTGAGTCAACTGAATCACAGATCCAAACCTCTCTCTGCTGAATGTCTCTGATTGATTCATTTGTTTTAACTGCCATCTGTCATTCATTATCTGAGCCATGTGCAATCACTAATTTCAGAATGGATCTGTTCCTACTTAGTGCAGCAAGGCAGTCGTTGAAGGTTGCCAGGTCTCATGTCCTCACTTTCCCCTCTTTTCACCAATTGTTTTACTGGTCACAGATTAATTTACCTATAGGAGTTGAGCAGATCGGTACAAGTGCTATTATTTTTGCACGGGTTTGACTCGCACTCATTTGTCTCCATCTCACAAAACTTGCCCTCCCAGCCCAGGTCGCAGATGCACTGGTAACTCTGAAACATAAAAAGAGGGGGAAGAGAATCAAAAGTAAATAGAGTGCAAGCCCAAACATTGCACCTTGACCTACATAAATGTAGCACGGCTGCCAAGCACTTGCAAAGAGAGTAAATAGTGTTTGACTTTTATATGAAGCATGGAAGCATGAATTGAACAACACAATTCAGGATGTGTACGATTCACAAGACCAAATACAAATTGGTTGGACGTCAAGAAATGGATTGATCTGCACTAGGAAAGTGAGGGGATTCTATAGGAAGCCAGTGGTGGTACAGAGCACACAGACAATTTAATATATTTTGGATAAATGTCATGCTGTTTAAATCCACCTACAGGCAGAAAACATCAGTTCAGTTCTTACTCGAAATGCAACCACTGGTATGAAAATATCCTCCTTCAACCACTCATCATCAAACATCAAATATTCAGAAATATCTTAAAAGCAAAACCCAAATTTTAGCATCAATTACTAAATCAAGCAGCATGAACTCCGGCACCACCATCACAGAATCAGTACAGCCTGGTTTGGTGCTACCATCTTACTTGACAAAGGCAAACGCCAATGCATCATTCAATCTGCAGAGAATAACAGTGGCTGAGACCTGCCCTTCCTCATCAAGCTTTATACCAGCAGAGCCAAGAAGGCAGCAATGAAAACTGTCTCTGTCTCCTGTCAGCCTGCGTGACCTCTTATACCAGAAACATTTTTCAGAGGTGAAGAATGTTAAAACAAAAACATCCTGAGATTTTCTACAGCCTTGAACCACATGTTGTGAAAAAAAGTGCTCTGTTATTATTTTAGCTTAATATTCAATTAATCCCATTATTTCAAAATAGTATGTCATTATTTTGACTTAATACCACATTGTTTCAAGATACTGTCATTATTTTAACTTGTGTCATTGTTTCAAGATACAATGTCTTTATTTTAAATGACTCTTTAATTGTTTCAATATTGCTTGTAGTTATTTTGACTTAATGCCTCATAGTTCCTAGATAGAATATCATCATATTATGAATTATTTCAAGAGAGTATGTTGTTAATTTCACTCATCCCAAATAGTTATTTAGTATTTAACTTAAAGTGCGCCTATTATGGTTTTTCAAATATTTCCTTTCATGTAGTGTGTTATAGAGCTGTTTGTGAATGTAAAAAGTCTGTAAAGTTTAAAAAAATCAAAAGTGCATGACAAACGGAGTTATTGACTCCCAAAAGAAGGAACCGATTCTGATCTGCTGAAATGAGTTGTTAGGGATTCCAGACTAATTAAAGTCTCATAATCTCAATAGTTTGAGTTATCACTACAGTTAAACATTAGACAATATATGTACCATTTCATGTTATCTTGTATATTAACATTTCCATGTATTCACAAAACAAAAATTGTACATTTCAAATGTCACACTTTCAGAAGATTTGAAACAAATAGTATATTCACAGATTTCAGTGGTTGAAATGGAATTCTAAACGTTCAATATGCTGTCATTGCTTGCCAACATTTGAACAATTCTATTCTTTATTACATATGAAATGAGTAAGGGGTCATTGTCAATGGGGATCTGGCAAACGGTCTCAGCTGCGTGATGAAGACAAAACCTCTTGCATTTAATGCACTAGACGGGTGCTGCTCAACTCTGTCTGACAATTTGAGCACTTAGTCATAAAGGAGGAGGCATAATTCCATGCACTGGTAAATTTGATGCCTGTGGGAGCCTCCCTTCCTAAACCGTCAGCAATACAAAACAGTCTTATTTTGGCTACAGCAACAACCCCCAGTAAGTAAGGGAGAGTATTTTTAAATTCAAATACATAAACATAAAAGTAATGCCAACACACAATATATTCTATATAATTATATATTATACCTCTATATAGAACTCTATTATACGCTCATCTGCCACTTTAATATAAACACTCGTACCCCGGCTCATTCATGCCATTATCCAATCAGCCAATCATGTGGCAGCAGAACAATGTATAATATTATGCAGATACAGGTCAAGAGCTTCAGTTAATATTTAGATCAAACATCAGAATGAGGCAAAAATGTGATCTCAGTGACTTTGACCATGGCATGGCTGTTGGTGCCATACGGCCTGGTTTGAGTATTTCAGAAACTGCTGATCTCCCTGGATTTTCATGTGCAACAGTCTCTAGTGTTTACACAGAATGGTGTGAAATGCAAACAAAAAGGGCCACATCCAGTGGGAAGTAGTTCTGCAAATGGAAACACCTTACTAATGAGAGTGGTAAGAGGAGAATGGTCAGACAGGTTTGAGCTGATTGGAAGACTATGGTAATTCAGATAACCACACTTTAAAATCATGGTGAACAGAAAAGCATCTCAGAAATACACATCAAAGGGATAGGCAATAACAGCAGAAGCTCACTCCTCCTGTCAGTTCCACTCCTGTCAGCCAAGAACAGGAATCCACAGTGGGTACAGACTAACCAAAACAGTCCAGGTAAAAATTTGAAAAAAGTTACCGGGTCTGATAAATTCTGCTAAATTTCTGTTGTAACATGCAGGTGGTCTGATCAGAATTTAGGGTCAACAGCATAAATCCACAGACTCAACTTGCCTTGGATCAACATTTCAGGCTGTGCTGATGGTGTAATGGTGTGGGGAATGTTTTCTTGGCACACATTGGGCCCCTTTGAGTTTTTATACTGATGGTATTCTTAGTATGTGACCTAGTGAACCAGTATCAGAATGCATTTATTGATAGAGACTTCAAAGCACTTCTGTAAGTCACGCTGGATAAGGGTGTCTGCCAAATACCATAAATGTAAAATATAAATGCCCTTAATACCGACAAAGCATCTATGTGAATGCCTGAATATATAGTATGTGAATTGAATATTGCTGATGAACATGTGCATTCCTTTACAGCCACAATCTACAATCTTATAATTGATACTTCCAGCTTGATTATGTGCCAGGTCACAAAGCACAAGTTGTTTCAAACTGGTTCCATGAACATGTCAATGAATTTAGGTAATTCAGTGGCCTCCCTCATCACTAGATCTGAGCCCAATAGTGCACCTTAGATGTTAGACTGGGAGATTTGATGCAATAACATACAGCTGATAAATCTGGAGCAATTTGTGTTGCAATTATGTCAACGTTGACCAGAATTTCAAAAGACTGTTTTAAACACGTTGTGGAATCCTTCTCTTAGAGCAAAGTGGGGTTCCATCGAATATTTGTGCTACACAAGCTCTGCTGTGGGCTCGGACCAGACGAGCAAGCCTTCGCTCACCCGTTTATAAGCCTTGGGCACATATTGTGTGAAATGTACAAGATTATTTAATCACCAAGAAATATGACTACCTCTGTTAAAGTGGAACTTTTGGCAGTTTGATGTTGTGAAGTACTCAGGTGTGTCTACATCATGTCAACAGGCAAGGACATCAGCCATTAACTCAGAGAAGCAAGTATTGTTGCTCATCAATCTAGGAAGGGTTATAAGGCCATTTCCAAATTCACCATTCTACAGTAAGGAGTGTTTACAACTCTTCTCAAGCATGGCCACCCCAACAGATTCAGTTCAAGGGCAGACTGTTTAATACTCAGAGATTTGAAGAAAAACCTAAGAGCTACATAATATGACCTACAGGCCTCTGTAAGCAAATTAAATGTTTAGGTTAATGACAGCAAAATCAGAAAAAAGACTGAACATATAAAAGTAAGGCTATTATGGAAGGGCGGTTAGGAAAAAGCTCCTTCTCTCCTAAAGATTGTGGCAGCATGACTTAGGTTTGCAAAACTGGATTTGAACAAACCAGAACAGTTATGGAACAATGAGACCAAAGTGGACATGTTTGGTCATCATCCACAGCATATCACCAAAACACCTCATATCGACTGCCAAGCATACTGGTTAAGGGCTGATGATTTGGGCTTGTTTTGCAGCTACAGGACCTGGGGAAACTTGCAGTCATTGAGACTTTGATGAACTTCACTTTATACCAGAATATTCTTGAGACAATTTTGAGGCCATCTGTCCAGTAGCTTAAGCCGGGTTGAAATTGGGTCATGCAACAGGGCAATAATCCAGAGAGCTGTGCATAAACTAAGAGAGCTGTGCATAAACAAATGTCCTCAAACATAAATGAACTAAAGCAATATTGAAAGAGTGTGCAAAACATTTTCCAAAATGTGAGAAACTGATAAATTTCAGCTTAAATTTCCTGATATTTCAATCTAGATTTGTTAAACAACTTAGCATGGCATCTTTTGATTGAGCCCACCTATTTTTCAAATGAACAAAAAATATTGGAGCAAGTGACTGACGGGTGTTTCTTGCTTGATTGCTTGCTTGCTTGATCATTTAAACAACTAATAGCTCTGAATGTCAAATCTTGGTTTGAGCCAAATCTTGGTTTGCATTTTTTAAAAGGATAAACTAACATAGCCATTGCCAACAGCCATTGCACAAGCATCGGGCATAGCCAAGACATCAATTTGGAATATCCTGACAAAGAAAGAAACCACTGGTGTGCTAACAACCAGACATGGATCAGGTTGGCCAAAAACAAATAACAGCAGTTGATGACAGAAACATTGTGAGAAACATTAAGAAAACCCCCAAAACAACAGTCAATGACATCAAACAAGGTGGATGTAGTATCATGGTTTGGGCTTGAATGGTTGCTTCTGGAACAGGCTTGCTAATCTTTAATGATGTAACTCATGATGGTAGCAGCAGAATGAATTCATAACTCTACAGAAACATTCTGTTTGCCAATTTACAGATAAATGCATCTAGTCAAATTAGGAGGAATTTCATCATGCAGGAAGACAATGACCCAAAACAACACAGCACTACACAGGGGGAAAAGTGGATGGTTTTAGACTCGCCAAGTCAATCACCAGAATTTAACCCAATCTACTGAAGAGGAGACTGAAGGGAGAAAGCCCCCAAAACAAACAACAACTGAACGAAGATGCAGAACACGCCTTGAAAAGCATTACAAAAGATGAATACAGCAGTTTAGTGGTGTCAGTGGGTCACCAGCTTGACATAGTTATTGCAAGCAAGGGATATGCAACCAAATATTAAGTGTTATATTAAGTGTTATTAAGTATTAATATTAACCCAATTGTACTCAACTGTACTCAACACAATTGTGTATAGCCATGTATATTGCTGTTTCACCACTTTTAATGGGGACTGTATATATACATAGATCTTAGATCAGATCTAAATTGTTCCAATACAAATAATTTCTAACATTTTAACATTTAATAAAAAATACTTATTTCCTGGCTAGATTAATTTTAGAGTATTTAAATATGTTCATTAAAAAAATCCAAAAATACAGAGTATTCAAAAACCCCTGACAGGCAACCTTTGGTTCCAATTAAGCTATAAAAAAAAAAAAAAAAAAAAAAAAAGAAGAAAAAAAAAAAAGGATACTAGTAATAATAAAAAATAAATAAATAAATTAAAGGTAACCTCCAATTGGCTACAACAAACAGAGACATGACAAATACAATTAAAAATCAGTGTGAGATTTATAACTTTCACACAAGCCAATTATAGCTGGAAAGTATTTTAGGTAACATGTATAGTGTAATATGTGCTCAGGTCATTTGCAGTTGCAGGAAGCTGTGAACAGAACAAACTGTACTGTATGCACTATAATCATTCAATCAGCTACATATCTGAGATGTGATCTATCCCAAAAGCTATCCCAGAGGTTCAACACAAAAAATGCTTATAACAGACAAACTACACATTATCACATTATTAAAGCCATTAGATTTAAATACAGTGTAAAGCATCAGCACAATGCTCAGGGGAGGGATGTGCCACTTTAAATATATGCTAGTTTACAGTTTTTGTAGGAAGTTGACAGTACATAAAAATACTTGCGAAACACATGATTTCTCTTAAGGCTGACAAAATTGAAGGTGCTTTAAACAATAGCCTCACACTTTTTCTCCTCTCTCAGAATTTTACACTCTCAGAGTTTTACACAAGCTACTCTCTCCACTCTCTTCTCTTCTGGCAGAAAGAGACTCGCTAAAATTCCATTAAATGACTTATGCCATATTGATTATTGCTACTCAGCAGCCATGACAAAATGGCAAAACCACCCAATCATAAAAAATATTACATGACAGATATAAGAAAATTCTTAGCATGGCTCAAAAATAACCTTTTGACTGTTCATGAGGGCTCAGGAGAGTCCTAGTGCATCTGGAGTGTGCAACATATAAAAAGGCTATGGCATGACATGTGGCGGCCTGGGAAATCCTAACACATGGTTAAATATTTACATTTGCTACTATATAATAGTTCTGAAAACAAAAGGCACTAAATATTTTTCCCTTTTGCATGCATCACAACAAGGAGCAAATTATTGAATAACATTTTAAAGTCTGATCATTTAATTCTCATTTCACTGAAAGACAGCAGGCTTAGCTCTACATTTATAACCTAATCTACTCATGGAAAAACAACATGAATGCCAACATTTACATAATTATAAGTTTATAATAGGAATGAGTTATCAAGTAGATTACCAGTATCGCCCTCATCAGGCTCGGTCTCATCACCTAGGGTTAGAAGTGATACAGGTCATGTGCTCTTTAATGTAAATATCATTTATTTATTTTCAACTTTTTAAAACACAGTGATGCCAGTCAGCATGCCGTCATAATAACCACAGGAACGTGAACCATTCAAGTGCTCAATTACATGCTGGTGAACCCATTTTATAGTCAGTGATTTCATGCCTGTGGGGTTGTAACAACCTCTAAAACCACTCACACAATGATTCAACCATTCAGCATATAGAGTGCCTATTAATGGGCTCAAGCTTTTCTAAATCCATATCGCTGGCTATAAAAGTGTCTGGTGATGTTCTTCCATTACTTGCAGCCTTATTAACTACTTTGTTACATGCATTTGTGAGGTTCAATATTTAATTCTACTTCTCTGATGTTTACAACTGGAATTACTTGTTGCTTTGTATGGAAGTTTTCAAATTGCAACAACTAATGGACTTGTAAAAGAACATTCTGTCATATCAAATATTCTGTCACCTTAATCATAAAGAGCAATAAAAAAGTAAGTGTATATATATATATATATATATATATATATATATATATATATATATATATATATATATATATATATATATATATATATTCAAATGTATCTATAGGATTATGTTAAAACAAATATAAACCTATTTCTAGCTTGAAATTGGCTTGTTTGTTTTCAGTATCTTGAAATAAATGTTTAAAGTGAGCAAAATTATCTGCCCACAGAATAAGATGACAAAATAAGATTATTTTTACTTGCTCAGATATCATTTTTACAGTGCTGATAAACAAATCACTTTTTAGGAACAATTCATATCAACATATGCTTTTCGGAGTTGAACAGATACAGTACTAAACATGTTTCATCTATTCAAATAAATGATGTGATAATAGTTCTAAAAATAATCCAATTTATAAACAGTAAACCACAGAATTATTGACACCTTTGGTAAATATGTGCAAAAAGAGTTAGGAAGAAATATCTTTGGGTGTAATTCGCTTAATGTCACAATGCAAATACGATAGAAATCTAACCTATAATTGAAGCTATTTTTTCTAAGAAAAACAAAAAGAAAGCGATCTAGAATCTTCTCTTCAGCTCACAGATTTTCAATGAGGTTAAAGTCAGGGAACTGGGATAGACATGTCAATAGCTTGATTCTGTGGTCATTGATCCTTTTTATATGGATTTGGATATGTGTTTTAGATCATTGTCCTGCTGGAAGATCCAACCACAAGCCAGTATCTTCTTGGCAGAAGCAGACTGATTTTTACTTAAAATCTCTTGGTACTATGATGCCATGTACCCTAACAAGGTTCCCAGCTCCTTCAATGGATCCTCCAACTTATTTAACATTGGGAGTTTGTTTCTTTCCTGTATAACCATATTTAAGGGGTCTCTATTGAGGGAAGCTCTATTTTTGCCACATTTAACTACAGAATTTGACCATTCCCAGGAACATCCAGCAAACTCCTGCTTTCTTCCGGTACTACTTCCAAACAGTTTGTTGGCATGGAGGTGGTATCTTATTTTGAGGTCTTTCAGATCCCCAAAATGCTCCCATGTTATGCAAATCTCCAACCGTGATCATTAGGGAATTTTATCTTGCCTTTCTAACCATTCTTCTCACTGTGCACTGGGACAAAATGCACCTACATCTTCTTCCTGACAGGTTGATTATAGATCCAGGTGTTTTAAACATCTTGATTATTGCTCTACCAGTGGCTATGGACAGTTTCAAACATTTTACAGCCATTGCCTGATTCACACACTTCTGTCTCATTTCATTGTGTATTCTCTAATTGTCCCCATGTTGATAAATGACTTAGGGAATGTGGCCTCTGTGCAACATTATATTTATACTTGTGTGAAACAGGAAGTCATGTATGAATTATGTTATGTCACTGTCATGGGCACAAAGCGCATCACACAGGGAAGTGTCTTAGCAAGTGTCAGCCAGAAGTGTCTTACACTGATTGTAGATTTCAGTCTTTAATTTTCTACTACTAAAGACATTTGTTATTTAGATCTGTGTATTCCTGCATACTTAATAATTGTCTTCCAGCCTGCAATTTGGTCACTCTGCAACAACAACAACAAAAAAAAAACTGCAGAAATCCAGCAAGTACCCAAAAATAGCTGATCTGTTCATTTAAAGGGCTGCTACTAATAGCCTAAAAGATCTCCATTTCAAATCTCCACATATATCCCTATAAATATCCCCAAGGGTCTGCACTTACATTATTCAACAGGAATAAATGACACACTGGTTTTCTTCACGCTTCAATGCAGCAGAACAAGTCTTAACACCTTGTTTATAATTTTGTGGGAGGAGGTTTGCCTTGTATGAAGGGGAGGAGAAGAGCCAAGAAAAACAACAAAGACAAGTGAACAAAGCTGTGGGGAAGGAGGAAAGACTGTACTGAATGAAAATAGAAAGTGAGGACAGAAAGTGTATCAGGATGGATGGGGGCACTGAAGATGAGAAACAGGTCAGAAGAAAGATACTAAAATGGACAGGACAGATTCATTTACTGTAAGTTTAGATTGCACAAAGGGACAGTGCAGCAAAGGATGAACAAAGGACAAACACTGAATGAGCCTGTTCAAAGCCTGTTCAATTATGTTTTTCTTTAAATAATTTATTCCACACAAATTACACTCACTGACCATTTTATTAGAAAAACCTGTACACCTGCTCATTCATGCAATTTTAGAATTATGTGGCAGCAACACAATGCATAAAATCCTGCAGATATATGTCATGAGCTTCAGTTAATGTTCACATCAAACATGAAATTAGGGGGAAATGTGATCCAAATTAGCCTGAATATTTTTGAAACTGCTGATATCCTGGGACTTTGACACACAACAGGCTCTAGCGTGTACAGAGAATTGTGCAAATAAATAAATAAATAGACAAAACCATCCAGTAGCAATACTGACTGGTTCAAGCTGACAGGAAGTACCACTCTTTACAACTGTGTTGAGCAGAAAAGCATCTCAGAATGCACATGTGAACAGGCTGGGCAACGACAGTAGAATATCACATTGGGTTCCACTCCTGTCAGCCAAAAACAAGAATCTGAGCCTATAGTGGGCACCTAAAGCGGACAGTTGAAGATACCAAATAGTTGTTTCAACTTTTGTCCATGAAAATCCAAGGAGCTCTGCAGTTTATGAAATACTCAGGCCAAGCCCTCTAGCATCAAGAACCATGCCATGGTCAAAGTTACAGATCACTTTCCCCCCCCCCCCCCCCCCCCCCACATTCTGATATTTGATGGAAACCTTAACTGAAACTTGTGATGTGTATCCAAAAGATATTATGGATTGCACTGCTTCCGCATGATTGGCTTATTGGATAATTGCATGAGGGCGGCTGTGGCTCAAGTTGTAGAGCGGGTTGTCCACTGGCAGTTTGATTTCCGACCCTCATGACGACGTGTCCTTGGGCAGACACTGAAACCCAAGTTGCTCCCAATGGCAGGTCAGTGCCTTGCATTGGTAAGCGAGTTTGTGTGTGAATAGGTGTATGAGAAACAGTGTTAAAGCACTTTGTAGATACGCTAAGGTTAAAAGGTGTTATATAAGTGAAAACCATTTACCATTTATGAGGGTTATCAAACAACTGCGTAATTAACAAACTAGTGTTCAATCACTAAAATCATAAACAAACACAAGAAACAAAACAAAAAAACCTCAACATCCATACAACTAAAACCAATCTGATTGTCTTTAACTGAAGGCAGTTGGAAGCAATGCAGTAAGGTGGCTCATGGCAATTCTGTTATATACCTTCAGCCAAGTCATTTCCATCACACAGCTTCTCTACTGCTATGACAAACCATTGTCGTATATCCTTCTGCCAAACAAAACTGAAGATAAACTTTATATTGGAGTCGCTAAACCCGTCAAATGTTATTTTAAATAACATGTCCCTTGTTTAATTTCCTGAGGAACACATGGCTTTAACATAGCTTTCCAAACTCACCAGATGGAAGTCGACACAAGTTGAGTTGTTCTCACACCCATTGCTAAGGCAATCGTCAATGTCCTGCTCGCACCTCACTCCAGCATAACCCGGGTTACAAAGGCAGTAAAAGCCATCCACAACTGCAGGAGACAAATAAGAACCAAAGAATTCCTTAGTCAAAAGGGATGGTAGCTGCCCAGGCAGAATGAATGACTTTTGGGCAAGTAAACAATGAAATCATGTTAACTTCATCATTTTTTCTAAGTGCAGTCATCTCTGTGGAAGCAAGAGTTAGGATGAGTCTTTCTTAAAAAAAGCTCTTTCTTATAAAACTCTGAACCACCACTACAGGGGTTGGATAGGGCTTTGATTAGAGAAAATGCCCAAGCAGATTATTGCGATGTGCATCTATGACAGTCCAGTCCAAATGAAAAATGGCATAAAAAAGGGCATACAGCATGTATTCCTATAGTGCAATGGTTCTCAAACGTTTTCAGCATGAGACCACCCAGAGTGCATCCCTTTTTACCCCCCTAGAGTCGTCAAATTTTTGCAATTGCATTTTTTCACACTAGGCTCTTCTGTATTATCCATTTTAAATCGTCTTGGGTTTTATTAGCGTGTGGCTAACAGTATTGCAGTATATCAATGGTTGTCTCTGTATGGTGTGTCTTAGTGTGCTATGTATAATTGATTTAATTTATTAATATTTCTCATTTTTATGTACATCATAGTTCAAAGGTTGACAATCCTGACTTACATAGAGGTAATAATAATAATAATATATATATATATATACTGGGCCCCCAGTTTGAGTACCACCGCTATAGTGTTTTGAGAGGTAAAATCATTGACCATCATTATTTCCTGTCCACACCTTTTATGCATGAACTTTAAGATGCAAAATATCTCATTACATGTTAGGTACAAGTTTTTTTGTGGCTGTGTCCTTTACCAGGTGTACACCACTGAATGTTGCACTCAGGCCCGATAACACAAATATCCAGCTTTTAATCGGTACACGTGGATCTTTCACCTTTGCACATCTCAACAGCCGTATACAGGCAGCCAGTGACAGAGGTAATTGTAAGATTGCTCTTGGAGCAAATTTATTGCAAACCCAGCTCCTGTGTCCCAGGATTCCTCATTATGCCTGAGATTTAGTGCATAATCTGTGCTGTCACTCTGCCTCGGCACGTGTAGCTGCTATTGCTCTAATTAACTGCTCAGGGTCCTGGGTGGCAGCCACCATTACTCATGGCAGCTGCCACCTAGAAACCCCTCTTTGTCACAGTGCACACCCTTCCCATGTGTATAGGCACGTATGTACACACACACACACACACACACACACACACACACACACACACACACACACACACACACACACACACACACACACAGAGAGAGATTACCACTGATGTAAAGGAAAAGACAGTCAAGAGTTTATTCATATGTCTTTTATCTACCTTGGTTTTGCTCAAAAAAAAACAACAACAACAACATCAAAACAGCAGCATATTCAAACTAAAGTAATGAATTGATTTTCTTACAGGAAATTCTTTGTGATGGTTGTTGTTCTGAAACCTGCACACTGAAAAATGTATTTAAAACGATTTTCTGTTTTGAAAATTAGTGAGCTTTGTGACTGCAGTATGCATGTATATTACCCTAAAGCTTGAATCTGTCAGCTATAATGCTTTATCTTTTTATGTATTACAATGAATTGACATTTGAGGAATGGAGGAATACTGTTTATATGTATCCCCTCCCAAAGTAATTGGACATATAGCAGCTCAGTTGTTCTTTGGCTGCATTAACAAGGAAGGCATTTACTATCTCAAAACTAGCGAAAGAAAAAAGAAAATAATAATATGAGTGATTCCTATACAGTGCCAATTAAAAGTTTTTGAACATGTGGAGGGCTATTTTTAAACATTTTATTACAGTTTACAAATTAGTGGCATTTAAATAAGCGAATTAAATAGTTGTCTATTAAATGTCTGGTGAAACAGTGCTAGTATCAGCTATATGATAATACACTACACATGGTGTGTGTAACAAATGCCAAATTAGAGTAATGCAATTCAGCCTTTACAGTTTGATCTAGATTTTTCCCCAACAAAATTCGCTTGTACATTTTGCTGTTTAACAATAAAACTTTCAGCAAATCACAAAAGAGCCACTGTATCTCATCTTGTTTAGCTTAAAGCACTAACACATTAAAATGGATAGGATATAGTTCTATTTCAGGTTAGAAAAAATTGTAAAAAGAACAAAAACACAGATTCACAGGTTTTGATTGCATTACCTGTCATTTATCATCAATTATTCAAATTACAGTGCAGTACTCCTGAATTGATCTGTTTTCATAGTCGAGTTAACATACATGAGTGCACCTGAGCTAATATAGTTGCACGGTCACGTTGCATGGAGGATCTTTATTCTCATGACACTACTTAATGAATGTTAATAAAGCTTTTGAGAAAAAAGTGAACCTGGAGCTCCATCAATAGGCCTAATGGGCCTAACAAACCCTGTTTCAGAATGGAAATGGCCTGATCATCACTTAGATGGTCATAACACAGGACTTAAGATGTATATGATTTAGGCTTGATAAAATTATAGAAATAATGTGTTATGAACAAATATGAATACAGAAGTGAATAGTAGTTGCACCATTCATTTATTTGATTTTTTGGAACTGTTTTTTTTTTATTTTACTAGAAAGCTTAATGTTGAGACTACAGTAGCTGTGTTCATCAGAACTGAGATCCCACAAGATGGAATAAAAATCACAAGATTTTCACTTTAATTCTGAGCTTTAAAATGAAGCTTGTGAGTAGGGTTGCCAGGTTTCAGCAAATTTCCAAGCCCAACTAATCACACACACACAAAAAAAACACACGAAAAGAATTGAACCTAGCTTAGAAGAAATAGCTCTTTTTCATAGTCTTGTATGGGGAACAAATTAACAGTGGTGTACATGACAAAACTGCCACTTTAGACCCCCTTCTGGTTTAAATGCAAATCCAAATAAAGGTAGGAATCTTTGGAGAATTAAACAAATCCCACTAAAGCCTTTTCAAAAGTTTCAAATGTAGGTCCAGAGATCTGTTAAAAATTGGCAATGGTTTTGTTACTATGTAGTCTGGTCCACAAGATCTCTGAAGGTGTGCTGTGGTATCTGGCACCAAGACGTTAACACCAGATCCTTTAAGTACTGTATGTTACAAGGTGAAGCCTCCATGGATCAGACTTGTTTCTCCAGCACTTACCACAGATGCTCAATCGGATTGTGATCTGGGGAATTTAGAGGTCAAATCAACACCTTCAACTGTTGAACGTGCTGAAAACGGCCACTGCCATTATGGAATACTGTTGCCATAAAGAGGTGTACTTGGTCTGGAACAATGTAGATGGTACGTATCAAAGTAACATCAACATGAATGCCAGCAGAACATTGCCCAGAGCATCACACCATCTCAGCTGCCAGCGGACAGGGATCACCATGGGGACTCCAACCGTTCTGTGGCTACGCAGTCCGATACGCAGCAAACTGCAATGCACTGTGTTCTGACACCTTTCTATCATAAACAGCATTAACATTTTCAGCAATTTGTGCTACAGTAGCTTTTCTGTGGGACAGGGCCAGGTGGGTCATAGCATTGCTCCCGATGCTCTAACCCAGTCATCTAGTCATCACAATTTGGCCCTTGTCAAAGTTGCTCAGATCCTTACGCTTGCCAATTGATCCTGCTTCCAACACATCAACTTCAAAAACTGACTGTTCACTTGCTGTCTAATATATCCTAGCCCTTGGCACGTACCACTGTTACAAGATCAGCAATGTTATTCATGTCACTTGCCAGTGGTTTTAATGTATATCCTCATGCAACATTACATACGCTATACACAAGATGAGTGAATGAGTGCCTGTCCATGTTTTCATCTTTGGAGGTTTCAATTTTCAGTATTAGACTACATATTGGCCAGAAAGTATGGTATTAATGGAGCACACTTACACGCCACATGCAAACTCAATAACAGGTTTGTGGTTTTCCTGTGGAATCATTTTCACCTGCTGCAGTGTGGAGTTCTGAGAGTACTATTTCTTTTTCCTTACATTCATTGCTATCATAAAAACAACTGGCAATACAAACAGAGATGCCTTTAATGTTGTGTCTATTGCTGCTGAAGGCTCATCAGGAAAGGAGAAATTCTTCATTCTTATGATACTTAGGTGCTCGCCAAATGATCAACCAATGTTCTCTTGGTTTCTCTGATGTATAGTTGATTGCAGGAGATAAAAGAAAAAACCTATATGGCTTGAGTCCGGTTTTCCCTTTAGAGGAAAGGGCTATAGCTCAGAATGTAGATATATTTAGCCTATCATCCACTACTCAGAATGAAACTCCTAGAATTGTTCTTCATCATGTCATCAGCAGGGATTGAGAATGTGCAAGTGAAAGACAGCTGTAGATGTAATGAACTCAAATGAGGTGCATTATTTACTCCATCATCCTTTTTTTCTCCACAAAAGCATGCAGAAAATAAAAGTAGAACGACTATGTGCACATAGTCCAAACAAAGTACAAACTACACAAAAGGACAGATAACACAACCGAAAGTTTAGTCTTTTTAAAACCAGTAGAGCATTACAGAATTAAATTAAAATAAATAAATTAAAATCACAAACTGTTCTTGGCCTTTAAGTGTGTGTAATCATTTTCCACACATAATTTTTTATATGCCATTGATGAGACCTTGTGATATAATGAATTGCTCAACAGTACTGATAACACTTCATTATCAGACTATTGATAGAGTTCAGCCCTCCCTCCCTAATATCGTGACCAGGCATCGTTTTAGTGAGATGCACTTCACAATAAAATGGCACACAAAAACGTCAAATGGTAACAGCAAAAGACCTGTAGAAATCTCTAGAAAATGTAAGTGCATCTGTTTATGTATATATACTCAGAGAAACATCTCATGTTTGCAAGAGCACGTTGATGTTCCACAATGCTTCAGGCATGTTCAAGCATGTTCTGCAGACAGATGAGACAAAAGACAGAAATGGACAATTCTGTGTATGGAGGGGAAAAAACCCATTCCACAGAATGTAAGCATGGCTGAGGGAGAATCATTGTTTGGGGCTACATTACTGCCTCAGGGACTGGACAACTTGCAATCATTGAGGAAATAATGTCCCAAAACACCAGGGAGGAAAAAAGAGAGGAAAATTGGTGTTTCTGAGTGGCCAAGTCATCCACCTATGACCTGAAGACAGCTTTTCATGGGCAACATGCAAAAATCCTTGAAATATTGATGACCTGAAATGGTTTTGTAGGAAGGAATGGTCTAAAATGCCTTAAGTATGTTCACCCTGTAACACCTAATGCCCAAATTTTACCCATTACACCTTTAACATGAAGAAACCTCTAAGGTTATAAATTGTATACACTGAATTTATGTTTTGGATTCCATAAGTTCCATTTACTGACATGGCTATGTTCATGGCTAAAATCCATGCAGCAGACAGCAAATTTTATCTTCACTGTTCAATGGCTCTCCTGCTGCCTATCTTATATATGATCCATACTCTATCCAACCTAAAGCCCTTGCATTAGAGTGATTGGTTTGAGCGATTTGATCAAATGGCAACCTATCCATTTCTCCTTTAAGAAAATGATTATATAATACAGGAAAATTAATCTACATGCAAACAAATTATCATTTCTGTTCCTAGACTCTCTTACTGGTATATTTAGAATCACTAATAAACACACTCATTAATAGCAAGTTCTCAGCCATAGATGTTATCACTAATAAAGTGTATTATTATTAATAAAGTGCATAATTATTGCACAAGATATCTGGTTCTTTGCAAAAAAAAAAAAAAAAAAAAAAAAAAAAGGTATGGCATCTAAACCTGCCCCAGGGGTACACTTTCCCTGACTCTTTTGCTGTTTTCCTTGCTGTAATATACCTAATATAAATAATTGGCTAATTATTAGGCCTATCACGAATGCGCTGCAAATTTTCCACATTCAACAATATATTACACCTGCAGAGCTAAGGCGTAGTTAAGCTCGCAAAATTAAAAAAACTGAAAAACAGCCCTTTTCAGTCTCAGACTAGGACTCGATAACACATTTGCCTGTTATACTTTTTCCCCATAAGTAGGACCAACTAACAGAGAACTGTTCTCTCTTTGAAATGTTAACAGGTCATCAGAGGACCTATACCTGGCAGGGGAGAGCTAGAAGGCATGCTTTGTCCCTGTTGGACTGGCCCACACACAATCTTCCTCAGTGGCCTGAGAGTTGGATGGCTGTTTATTATTTTCTATATTGAGATAGTTCTGTTCACACCATGTATTCAAGAAGATGGGAATGTGGTATCTAACACCACAGCCTGTTGGGTGCCACTGAATCCACAGCAGGGGTGTGATGCCATACAGTAACACTAACACAGAAATACAAATGAAGAGAGACTTGATAAATATGCCATTACTGCTGCAACTTTCTACATAACAATCCTGCAGCTGCTCTTCCAACTTCGTATACTCACAGCACAGCACATTTCTTTCAGGACAACACTGAGGAAAGAGGTCAGTAGGACTTCATGAAACTTATTTATCTTGTGGTTTCTTGACATTATATAATGAAATGAAATATGAAATTTCTGCTTGAGTTTGAAACAGTAACAGGTTACAAAAGACTGTATTTTCAGTCTTTGTAGTGTGAACAGTTCCTATTATGAGTAGAAATGAGTCAAAAGAGGTAATTGTACACGATATGGCCAAATGTTTTGGATACCCCTTTAAAACCCCTATGTGGTTATAATAACCTTCACTGTTCTGGGAAGGCATTCCACCAGATTTTAATGTCTTTATGGAGCATTTACTTGTTTGGGCCCTTTAGTTACAGTCCAGGAAACAGTAATGCAACAGCATACAAGGACATCCTATACAACTGTTTGCTTCCAACTTCGCAGCAACAGTTTGGGGAAGAACCAAATATGGGTGTGATGGTCAGATTTCCACAAACTTTTGGCCACATAGTGTAAATGTAGGAATGAGATTCTGTATGTTTATAATGGATGGAATTTTTAAAAGTTGATTTTTCTAACTTCCTGGGCAGAGTGAAATGCAAAGAACAAAGAATTTAATGGCTGCAGGTGTTCAGGTGTGGTAGCAATGGCAAATATGCCACCAATGTATATATTACAGTATATTAGAATCTTCCTGGCAAGTCTTCTCCTAAATATATCCCCTCAATTGGTGCTTTGGTGTTAGTGATGGAGTGTGCTGTCTATCATGTCATTTCTGACTGCTCAGAATCATGACAAAAGTAGATGAGTCATCACAAGTGGGTGTGTGCATATATGGCATAAAACAAGAGAATGCCTATGGCCTGAATGCTTGATCTGTACAATGATTTTGCTGGCATGGACTGTGTCCAATTGTTCCCTTAGAGGAAAGGAGCACTGCAAATCAATACAAAATTATACTGACTGATTAGATGTATGATGAAAGTTTTCATGGATCTATGATACGAAAAACACTAAGAAAGAATGGTTTTAATGGGAGAGGAACCACCACAGAGGAAGTAAGTAAACATCACTTTTTTAGAAACACCTGTACAATTATCCAAATCAGCCAATTATTTGGCAGCAGGACAATGCTTGGTCTTTTTCCAATTTTCAGTGAGCCAGACAGTGGGCACACAATTGTAGCCTCAGATTCTTGTTCTTGACTGACAGAAGTGGAATGTGGAATGCAATGTGGTCTTCTACTGTTGTAGCCCATCCGTCTCAAGGTTCGATGTGTTGTGAATTCCGAGGTGCTTTTCAGCTCACCACATTTGTAAAGAATGGTTAGTTAAGTTGCCACAGCCTTTCTGTTTGCCCATTCTCCTCTGACCTCTCTCAACAAGAACGCATTTCTGCCTGCAGAACTGTTACTCACTTGTTTGTTTTTTGCACTATTTTAAATAAACTTTGGGACCAATAAACATGCCAAAGTCAGTCATTGAGCTCACATGTTTTCCTTATTCTGATGTTTGATGTGAACATTAACTGAAGCTCTTGAGCTGCATCTGCATGATTTTATGCATTGCACTGCTGCCACATGACTGGATATTTGCATGAATGCAGTTGGACAGGTGTTCCTAATAAAGTATATATCATATACATAAATACCAAAATGCCTAAAAATAAGAAAATAAAGTACATTTCAAAAATGTTGAAATTACTTTTAGTGTTTTGTCATTTTTTTTTCCAAGTTTAACTGACCTTGATATCTGTCCCAATTTTCTTCCTTACAATAAATGCATTTTATAGGCAATCATCTGATTAGAAATAAAAGGCATGGTTGATGAGGTGATTTTGAACACAACATTTCAACCTTATGAATGTGCATCGACTTTCCAACACATACCTAAAGATTTCGACAGATCTGTAGCAAAGCTATGTCTTGTTCTGCTGTAAACTCTTAACAGACCCTCAGTAGAGACAGATTACACTAGCTCAGTTTCCTAATTTATTAACTGTATGATCACAGCTAACACTTAAAAGTAGCTTGTTAAGATTAACCAGTCACTCCTTTTTAAACAGACTCCACAGAGAGTACAAGCGGAGCATAAAAAAGAGCCCACTTCTGCATTCAAGTGATTAACTGCAGGTGACAGAGCTAGATTTAAATCATGGAGAGCACAAATTTCCCCCTCAAAAATTGGCTGTGTTGAGTGTAAATGTTGACTGCTGTTTATCAGTAAATTTTCAGTTGGTACCTGACAATAGCTTCTTATTCAACATTACGTTGATTAACATGATGGATAATTTCAGCTAGCTAGCAAATAGTAGCTCAGTCATTCATGACTCAAAGCTGTAACATATTTTCCTGACAATGGTAAAAGCAACATACCTGTGAAAATTATATGACTACAATCTAACATTTTACATATTAATTAATAATGCTGTACTTGCCACATTGATTTAGCCAATGCAGTATCTTAAGTTGTACTTCGGGTAATATTTTATAGTGTACACGCTCCCGAAATGAACAAGTACTGTATATATCAGCAATATGGGCAGAGGAGAGGCGGACCCTCTGTCTGACCAACCGTATCTACTGCACAGACTCTGGCTCCAATTTTTGCTAGATGATGACTCCAGTTATGACAAAAAAGGCTTCAAATCTGCATAACAGGAGTAAGTGGCACCATGTTGTACATTCTTATATACAGATCCATCAAAGTGGATCTCCAGCACACAGCCCAACCCAAGTCATTCCACACGTTTTTGATAGGATTTAGATCTGTTGTTGACTTGGATTTGTGCTTTGGGTCACTATTGTGCTAGAAAGAGGATTTTTCTTCACCTTAATTCTAAGCACAGTCACATGTCCCAGTATAAAAGGGTGTGTACACTTAAGCAAAGATTGTATGATTGTATATTATATTATATATATATATATATATATATATATATATATATATATATATATATATATATATATACACACACACACACATACACAGTACTCTGGAGGACTATAGGAACTTCGCCAACAATATGCAGATGGCTCACTTGAGGTTATCTGCAAGATAGACAACAATTAGGAAGGCCACAACACACAAGACTCAAGGCCACTCAGGTCTAAGGCAGGGCAGAGACAGGAAGAGACAAGACTGTATCTACAGGAAAACAATGGGACAATCTCTGGGATTACAGAAACAAAAAACCTTTCTTTTCAAAAACATCAAATCAGAAAATTGCTCATGACATCCTTATTCTCCTATTTCGTGTAGTGTATTGTTTGTTGGTGTGACAACCGCGTGACTTATGAATGTGTAATCCTCTGTAAACTCACCAGCTAGTCGGTAAGTAAGTTAAGTAAGTTAAGTTCACTTTCCTTTGAACAACAACCCATCAGCAGCACTCAGTAAGGAGAGGCAGGCATAATGACCCACCTCATCAAGCCTCATTATAAATTCCGGAAACCCAAAAACTACTGTGATTTGGGCATTGGATTTTAATCCACCTGGATCATCTACGTTAGAATCGTATTTGTGACTCTAAATGTAGCTGATCCCACATCGACCTCAGCCAAGACTTCACTGTTGCAAGATGAAAATGCATAAGGACTTTGGACATTGAACTGTGCAACTTCCACTGAAGAATAGTGTGCAGTGAGTCATAAGATATTGTCCATGATCCCTGGATCAGCTGACTCAACTGAGGTTATGGCAGACTGACACCTTAATTTCTCATCACAAATGAGTCCTACAAAGGGATTCACCTAATTTTAAGTAAATCAATGTTGTTGATATAAATCCTTCAGATAATAGGTAAATTAATACTATTTCTTATCTTGGTGATGATTCTTCATCACCAAGTGGTATATCTTTCTGATGTATACCATTGTTATTAAAAAATAGTCATTTCTAATATTTTAATGTATGAGCAGGTCACAGATCGTGTTGCCCTGATTAGCCTCTTATCCCCTTCCTACTCCCCTGAGAGCTCCCTCTCCAAAAGGATGACACAAAAGGACAACAAAGCATACCTGGAATTGTTCAAGGGCATCAGTGGAGCAAATGGCATGCTACTCATGAATCCAGCTGACCCTGTTTGAGTTAATTTATTTTTCTACACTCATGCCACAGCACAGTAATCACACAAGTGGAAAAAAAAAATTAAAAATAACTAAATTTCTGACGCTTTTCAGCAGCCACAATCCTCTTGGCTTTCCTCAGCTCACATTTAAAGTTTCAGCTGTCACTAATACTTTGCGAGGCAGGGTGGAACACAGACACACAGGAGGCTGACGTAAGGGAAAAAGTGCTCTTTTAATTTTTGTCAAGGTGGTAGGTTGAGGGAGCGTTTGGGGAGGTGTGGTGTGGGAAGAGAGTGTAGCTGTCCTGGCGAGAGCTGTGGCTTGTCAGCTCGGCAGCATTGGGTAGTGCGCACGACTGTGGAAGAGGTGTGTGGGTGCTAGAGGTAAGCTCGTTGAGTCTCCCCTGAGAGATATTGCACGAGGATCTGAGCCCAGGTTTCTTCCTCCAACTGCTCACGGAGGGTGACGCATTTGAACGATTGTAGATAGGCTTCAACGACATCCTCACTGCAGAGCTTTGTGATCAGGTACTGGGCTTCGCGGGAGGGATGGGGAAGAGGTACCGTGGCACTGGCTTCTGGACGCCTTCAGAGGTTGGTTTAATAACTCTTTGGTGGCAGCGCGGAGGCTCTAAATAAGTTGTGAGACAGGGTGGAACACAGACACACAGGACGCTGATGTGAGGGAAAAAAGTGCTCTTTTAATCTTTGTCAAGGTGGAAGGGTGAGGGAGCGTGTGGGGATGCGTAGTGTGGGAAGATAGTGTAGCCTTCCTGGTGAGAGGTGTGGCAGTCTCTCAGAGACTGAGAAGAGTGACACTATCAGCTTGTTAATATAACCAGCGCAGATAGTTTGCCAGACAGGTTTGCCATGTTAGCTCATCTTCAAGCTTTCCCGCTGCAGACTCCCACAAAATCATGTGACAGACCTGTTGTGCTTTTTAACCATTTACAGTTAAATTGAATGTTCAAGCACAGTGGTTCTCAACCAGACAGGGCATCATTTGGGTACTCTGTGTATTTTATTGCTTTTCAAATAGAATGTGCATAAATGAAAAACCCTGCATTCCCTCTCCCTATGCATTTTCTTTTTGCTGGGGAGAGGCGGAGCTTAGCCTTTTATCTAGCTGTCAGTGCAGGCTAGTGTTGCCAACTTAGCGACTTTTTTTGCAAAAAAAAAACACCTAGCGACAAATCTAGCAACATTTTGGACAAACCTTAGCAACTTTTCAAATGTGGCCAGTACTGACCTACAAGCACAAGGTCTTTCTTTCCCACTGCACTAACACCTCTCTCTGCATCTGCTCTGTTCAGTGTGTGGCTGAGAGTCGGAGATATAACAGTGTCATGGATAACAAGATGCGCCCTTATTCCAAATTTACATCATACAAATGCAAGACGAATGGAATGCAACATGTTTTACATGTAAAATATTCCACATTATTACAGTCTAGCTCTCTTGTTCAAAGTAGTTGTTCCACACCTGTACGTTATATAGTTTTATAAATGTCATAAACTTTATTATTTTTTTAATTATAAGTTATGAAAAGTAATTTAAAAAAGTACAAAAACAAAAAAGCAAAATAAAAAAAATCTATATCAAAAACAGATTAAAGATTATATATAATATAATCTTCCCCACATGATAGGGAAGGCCGGGGGGGGGGGTTAGGGGGGGATTTAGTTGCAAAAGGTTGAGAACGTATTAAGTTAGTTCCTGTTATCACTTACTTTATAGCAGATATAAAGAACCCTGACTATCTTCTCTTTTTTTTAAATTTACAAGACAAAAATTAAATGTAGCTTGTCATGTTGGTGAGAAATTGGAAATCACCAATTCCTCTATCCTGAAGACACTCCTATGTCAAAAAAAAACAAACAAACAAAACATACTGGATGTTATAAATCACTGACACCTGGACACATTCCATAAAAAAAACAAATACACATTTCCTAACAGATAGTTTCATCATATCAACAATTATACACATTTTTCTTTGTTACATATTCAAAGGTTTTAAGAATGTTTTCCCCTGCGAATGAGCTGTTACTATAGAAATTATAACATACTAGAACAAATGCATTAATATAAACCTATATTTTAAATAACAGCTAATGTCAGAGCTGCTGTTAAAAATTCAGTTAACACCCTCTATATAATAAGATTTGAGACTTAGAGCTATAATATATTTATATATAAATCTATATAATACAAGCAGCATGATATGACTCATGTTGAAGGCTACTTCAAATCCATTTTTGTTGTTAATTTTTGCATAAAATTCTGTGTTTTGTCATATGGTGGGAACAACAATCATGTTTGTATCACCAAACTTCAATTTGGCATTTATCACATTTTCATAACAGCAGCCAACTGGTTAGAAGCCTTTGCCCAGGCACAATGCACAGTGCTTGCTAAGAAGTAAAAGCTTCCACAGATCAGTTAACGTAACATTGAGTTTCTTCATACTTACCCTGGGATAGCTCTTTGGAGGGTATTAGGCAAGGGATAAAATATGCTGTCATGTAAATTAATAAACCTTAGAGAGTCTGCATTATGTATGACTAGTAGGGGGGATCTGTCTAAGAGGGCTTTTAGTTGAAAATGCAGATAAATTCACTCTCCAAAGTAAAATCACAGAATTATACATTGTACTTGGTACTTTTACAAATATACTGTCATTTATACTATGGTGAGCTAACCCAAAATGTGGTCTTTAAGAGTCAGGCTTTGAAGTTATTTTTGTAACTACAGCTTTGAGATTTTGGGGATTTTTATTGACATCTGTAGCAAGGAACAAATCCTTGGACAGCCTGTATTTCATATAAAGAGAATAAAATATTCTGATTTCTCTAGTACTGGGGTGACTGGGGAACATATTGGGTGTACCATCATAGCAGAAGCCGTGGATGCAGGGGTCAGAGTTGCACTCGTCAATGTTCAGCTCGCAGTGGGGGCCGATGAAGCCTTGGAGGCAGTGGCAGTGGAACCCCAAAGGGAAGCGATCCAAGTCGGCTTCTTCCACACACTCAGCTCCATTCTTACATGGATTATTTGCTTCACATGGCAGGATCTCACAGTGTATACCTGGGTGTAAGAGCAGTGGGGTGTAAAGCAAATCATGCAAGATTTTAAGTAAGCAAATACATTTTGATAAATTTTGCTAGATTGGGGAAGTTTGAAATATGTAGTTAAATGTAATTTTATGAGTGTCATTATCTTTTTCTATTATATGTTTTACACAAAGTAAAAAATGAAATGTGGGCCTATGTCACAATTGGAGGTGGAGATGGATGCAAGTGCAGATTAGGTTTAATAAAAACACAAACAAAACACAAAACAGTATCTTAAACTTATGGCAAAAACACTAAGGCTAAGAATAAACATGAACCAAACACAGAAACAAAAACAACAGCAAAGAAAGTCAAACACAAGACAAGGAGTGCAGTGCAAACTGTAACTATATATACACATGAGTTCTTGTTAACATCAATGTGAATCAGGTGCAGGTGGTCATGTGACAGTGATGCAGTGGGGTGCAGTGTCTGCTGGGAACTCCAGTCCAAAGTTCGTTCTGGCATATCCATGACAATCATGCAAAAAGACATGAACTCAATACATAAGGTCTCCAGAGCAGAGGCACTATATGACATCCATGATCTAAGATCACTAAAATGTCATTTCTTAATTCATGTTACAAATAACACATTTTCACAAACAAACAAACAAATGAACAAACAGATGCTATGTGCTATATGAAACCAAACCTCTGAGGCAAGGGTTCGAAAAGTTTTCTAGTCAGGGATTCCTTTAAAATGTTAAAAATATCCACAGACCCCCTCAGTAGAAATTTATTTTACAAACAGGCTACTAAAATTAGACACATTATTCAAAGCTGCAGTACTGAACTTTTGCATCTCTATCATCATCTCTTTTTGAAACATAAAACTGCAAATTACTTGCAGAGTTATTTTATTTGTTACGTGGGGTGTGTTTCGAAACTGCTCCTCTGCAGGGATGAATCTGATGGTTTGAGGTATTCATATGGGTTGTACATTAGCTAAATTCTTGAGAACAGAGGTGGTGAGGGATGCAAAAAACAAACAAAAAAACCCCCCAACAACAACAACAACAACGTAGGAAACATGATACCTAGCTGAATCAATCAAACAAGTGCCACTAATGTTAGCTAGCTACATATCTTACCTGACATGTCTTACCTGCTCAGCAGAAAAAAAAGCCATCTCAGAGTCAGCCTTCAATCCTTTCAGATCTCTGAGTTTGTGCCACCTCTCAAAAGCCATGCTGATATTTATTCTTGTTTTAGCATGGGCTCTGTCACTTTCCCTTTTCAACTATAGGCTCTCTGCAGTTCAAGCTTTTTTGGTTTTGACAACAGCTGATTCCCCAGATGTCAACAATGATTGCGATGAGAACTATCCAGATTAAATACGCCCATCTAGATGACAAGTTTAAATTCTAAGCAACTCTTATAAGGTCAAGCTACATATACTCCAACATCCGTAGACCCCACACATGCAATATAATAGCCGGGTCTTCTTCTTTCTACAGACATGGCCACGCAAATGACATCAAACTGACGTTTCCCATGAAATCCGACCTGGCAACTCAAATTCAAATTATAAGCTTAGCACTGCGAATCATTGCTTAACATTGTGTTAAGGTAAGGAGACAGTTTTGAACACTGATTTTTTCACATACTTGTTGAAAAATTCATTTTTGTTCATTTTTAACCAAAAAAAATTGATATTGCAGCTTTAAATGTGTATAGTAATGTTTTTTTGTTCTACTTTCTTTACTTTCTTTTAACTTTCCATTCACTGAGGCCATTTTTATTAAAATTGTCATTAGATTCCAGTTGATATTATTTATAGGCATACTAACACTGATAATGGTATATTTCCACCACTGCAACAAAACAGGAAAATCCTGAACCTCCTGGCCATGCTTCAATGGACCCCTGAGGGTCCCTGGAACCCACTTTGAGAACCATGGCTCAAAGGGATACATTAATATGCATTTTAAAATGGTCATTGTATTATGTAGACCTTTCCCCTAGGAACAGCCTGAATTCAATAAAGTGACTGAATCATTCTTTCTGGCCCATGTGACATGATTCCATTCCACCATATTCTAAGGCTACCCCAGTGAGATTGAGATCTACTCTGTGACATATCCTACTGGATGTAGCCACTACAAGGTAAAGGATAAAACGTTTTTCAGGAAAACTGCACCAATAAAGGAATGTACTTAGCCAGCAATAATATTCAGGTAGTCTGTGACATTTAATCAATGTAACAATTTGGTATTACGTGTACTTTTCACCAAGCAAACATTTACCAGATCATTACACCACCAGCAGCAGTCTGAACCAGCGAGACAAGGCAGGCTGGGTCATAGTTACATGAGCTTCCGACCACACTATGTGCATGTGGCAGCAGAGATTGAAATTCGTCAGACCAAGTGACTTTTTTTAGTCTGTGTCTGTTGGCTCAGTTTCTTGTTCTGAGCTAACAAAAGTGAAACCTGATGTGGTCTTTTGTTGCTGCAGTCCACCCACTTCAAGGTTCAACTTATTTTGTGTTCAAAGATGCTTTTTGTCACACCACTGTTGCAACACATGGATGTTGTCTTCCTGCCATCTTGCATCAATCTGACTATATTTCTCTGATCTTGTTCTTTAACAAGGTTGTGTGATTTTTTTTTGCTCATAGAACTGCTCAACACTCTGTATGTGATAATTCCAGGAGTTTCTGATATCCAGTTTCCATTTCAAATTATAATTTCAAGCACTAACAAATGTTTAAATTGTGATTTACTGCCATATTATTGGTTGATGAGATATTTGCATGTGCCCATTGAGCTCCATGATGTATTTAAATACATGAGCTTTCAATTTTCATTTGGAGGACCTCTTCTGTCATTTTATCCCTTTAATTCAAGGTCATGACCAATACGTGTCACTAATTATGCCTAAATCCCTACCCATAAAGAAAAGCAGAACAACCTTAACCAGGCAACTGTAACTAGGTATGAGTACCTCAGACAAGCATTTAGGACTTTACAATATGATGCTATGTTGTTTGTGGAACACTTGTTAATTAGATGGCCAGGGTCAAAGAAGTTTAAGGGAAGGGGTAAAATTTTAGGCAGTTACTAAACTCCTTTAGTGAACTGATATTATATGCAGGAAGAGAAGTGGAGGATCTGTATTTAAAAAGATTGTGGAAAACTAAACTGAGTTTAAAAAATGACTGTACAAATGGCATGAAACATGAACATCTGAATTAAGCTATGTGGATAGCAAGTCTGGCTAATGAAGCCTTCCTTTGCTCCTGTTTAAGTAAATCTTCAGCTAAACAAAATGTAATCTCTAGATTTCTCTAGATCTCAAAAAAAATCTAATAACTATAAAATGGTGAATGCTGAAATACTAAACAGTGTTTCTATAGAAGATGAGAGAACCAGTGGGACACTCACACTAAATGGAGATAGTGTCTACTTTTTTGAAACTTGAAAAACTGCAGAATCATCTAAACTGCGATTCTAAATCTGTGACCTTTAGGATTTTCTTTGCCGCATCCTCACTGTGCAGTGGAACACTTTATACTGTCATGATTCCCCCTTGAAGAAGCGTGCTCTAAGCGCGAATGCGTGAGCACCTGCTTTTCCGTTGTTGACCGTAATGACATTGGGACACGTGTGTTTTGTTTATGTTTCTGTCATGTCTCCTCCCTGTTCCGTCATTGACTGGGATTTCACGTGGGTCTGTATTGCTCTCAGCTGCTAGCGGTTTAGACGCTGATCATGTCCGCATATATACCGCGCGCCTTCGGGAAGATTAATGTCATAGAGTTAGTTTAGTTCGTATAGTAGTCATAGTCACAGTCATGTTCCATGTTTAAAGTTAGTTCGCGCTGGATTATCCGCTTCCAGTTCCTCGTCATAGTTCGTTTCTCGTTTTGTTTATCGACCCTGTTTTCCGTGACCACGACCTAGATTCCAGCCTTGCCCCGTGTATGCCTGTTTGCCAATCGCCTGACCTCTTGCATGTTTGTGGATTACGTTTTGGATCATGTTTTGGATTTGTCTGCCTGTCTCTCTTTCAAATAAACAACTGTTCATTCTGCACTTGCATCCGTCCTATCTCTGCTCTGTCACGATTCGTGACATATACACAGCAAAAAAAAAAAAAACTGCTCCAGATTTAAATGGATTGAAAATCAATTCCAGATTAATAATGAATAGACTATTTTGAACAGGATTGTGCTGAATGGTATTTTTAACTGCTTATGTATATCTATACACACCTGACAGGTCAGCAACCTCAATCTCTTTCAACTGTGTTTAAAGCTCTTTGGTTTGCAACATGGCATTAATACAGAAAAAAAACAGCAATGGTGTAGACTGAAAGAATGACTACTTCAAAAGTTTGTTTGAGTCATCCTTATCAGAATTATTTTTGTTAGAGGAAAGGTAAGAAGCATCTCCAGTTGTTTGAGTTGAAAATCTGAAATTTTGTAAGTCATGTTTACTTTATGCAATTATACTGCCCATTTTCTGGAAGGTGCCAATAATTAGGAAGTACATGGATTGCTAGTATTACAAACTGTATAGAGATTGTGATATTTCGAATGATAGATCTTCTATGCCCGTTATTGAAATTTCATAGTTCATATATTGAACCTGTTAGCTAGTCAGATGTAGCAACCTAAGAGGTGGAGCCTAATATAGACACTGATAATGTGTAAATAATGGCATAGAGTTATAAAATATGCTCTTAGATCAAGCTGTGATTTATTGTATCACATTCATATCATTACTAGTAACAATAACATCAGACAGCACAAAGATAAAATACTGAACACAAATAAATTTCTTTAAGCTCCTAAATGCCATTTCTAATTACATAGCCATGACTTGCACACACATTCGCACAAGGATGGAGTCTGAAGTTTTCTCATAAAATATCTCTGAAGGTTAGTCAGAAAAATATGTGCTTAATAGATTTAGCTAATGGAGCAAATGAATATTATATCAAGAATTAAGTCTAAAGATACGTAGATCCATTCCACAAATATGAACACAAGCCAGAAACAGCTTTCCCCTGACCCCTGCAATCAATCTGCCTAACGACACCAATCAGTAAGAGTGGGGCTTTATGATGAACCATATTTAAGACCTACCTTTTCCTGAGCAATTATTTTTTAAAGTGCATATCCAGAACATCGCCTCCTCAAGCATGTCCTTGAGGGTTTTTTTTTCCTTCCCCAGGTCTTAGCACAACACAATAGGGTTTGCTGAAATCATACAGTATTAGCCTTTGTAATTTGATACACTGCTTCCTGTTATTTTTTTTCTGCTTAACCTCAGTGCATTCAGAAAACGAAGATGTACCAGTGTAGCAGCACTATCCAGATGGGTTCAGACAGGCAAAGAAAAATGCTTTCTGAAGTTAATTAACCTTGCTTTTTTTGCCTACTGCTTCCCTACCTTCCCTATTCTGTGCTTATTACCTTTAAATGGATCCACACATTGGCACTGGTAATTACCAGGCTGGTCTCGGCAAGTGGCTTCATTCTTGCAAGGAGAAGAGCTGCACTCGTCAATATCCACCTCGCATGTAGGTCCTTTGAGAGGGGAAACAGACAGCGGGAACAAATAAACTGAGTCACAAATACATAAATGGGATAATTGTCATTACCATCCTCCTTTTATACAAAATATTAGCTATTCAACAAGACACACAGGAGAAAAATGTTGATTTAATTAACTCTACTTAAAATTACAGAAACTTTCCTACAAATAGACTTTTTCCTATTACTCCCTGCAATAATCATGTATACAGACAAGGACACAGGCAAACCAAAGGATGACGCCACCCTGTCCTACAAGGATACACCAGCTGCCAAGGTAGCAGTTCAATGGTAAGGACTTCGAGGGGAAGAAGCAGGAAGGTTTTTTTTTATTATTTTTTTTTTTTACATATTTCCTACAAATATTTTCTAATAACCGGCTGTCACGATAGCGCCAGCAGAGGGCGCTGAGGGTACAACGTGCACGAGCGGCTTCAGGGCGCGCACGTGTACGTTCTTGTGATGCGCATGGACACTACCACTGTGTCAAATGTTGCCGGCTGTCAGCAATTAAGACAGTGGTGACAATTAACCCATCGTGTTGCTGCGCACGTCACGCGGCATTAACCTGAACTAAACGGAATCTACTCACGTGAATCGGGAAAGCAACACCAAGCCAAGTAAGTTGTGTGTTTATGCCATGCCATAGTTGAGTGTTCATGTCATGCCCTAGGTGAGTGTTTATGCCATGCCATAGGTGAGTGTTCATGTCATGCCCTAGTTGTGTGTTTATGCCATGCCATAGTTGAGGGTTCACGTCGTGACATAGTTAAGTGTTCATACCATGCCTAAGTTAGATGAGTGTTTCCTGTCTTAGTTTAAGGAGGGTTCATGTCTTGGATTAAAGAACGTTCATGTATTAGTTTAAGGAGTGTTCAGGCCTTAGTTCAATTAGTGTTCCCATTCCATGTCCTCTGTTTGAGTATCAAATGAAGACTTCCCTCCTGCACTTACTTCCTGTCCAAGTCTCGTTCCGAATGCCGCACCCGAGCAGGGAAGTAGCATGAGACCACCTGGTCAGGAGGCGCTCGGACTACTGGCTGCCATACAAGTCCGTGCAGTTTCCACAGAGAACGGCCGCTGAACTCCCGCTTTAAACGTATGGGTGGGGACCCTGTTCCTGTTTCATAGCCAGGTGTACTTTGCAAGCCTGGCGGCCCCGAAGCCTACCAAGAAACAGTGGCTGGGCTTCCTAGTATGTTTTGGTACTAGTAATAGTAGCCCTAGTTTTATGGCCCGGCCCGGGATTAGGCAGAGCAGCTGGCCCGTTCAGGGTCCAGTGCCCTCTGACGTCACCCAGTTCTCAGAACTTTTTCTGAAGGAGTTCTCGCAGCAGGGGCAATCAAACCACCTGGATGTACTGGAGAGGGGAATCGAAGTAATGGACAAGGAGGACTGGCCATTCCACCTCTATTATGCATGGCTGGACCGGATAGAAGCAGCAGCTTTGCTTCAGGTTCCTGTCGACGTGGTGGAGCTCCAGCCCGAGGTTAACATGGCAGCCTCTGGGCTCCCGTCTGAGGTCAACATGGTGGCCTCAGAGCTCCAGCTTGAGACCTATGGGGAGGTCTCAGCTGTGGAGCTCCAGCCCGAGGTTCACAGGACATCCTCTGGGGCCCCCGTCTGAAATCAACATGGCGGCCTCAGAGCTCCAGCTTGAGACCTACGGGGAGGTCTCAGCTGTGGAGCTCCAGCCCGAGGTTAACATGGCGACCTCGGTGCTCCGGCCAGAGACCTACGGGGAGGTCTCATCGGCCGAGGAAGCTGTCCCGCTGCCCTGCCCAGCCGAGGAAGCTGTCCCGCTGCCCTGCCCAGCTGAGGAAGCTGTCCCGCTGCCCTGCACAGCTGAGGAAGCTGTCCCGCTGCCCTGCCCAGCCAAGGAAGCTGTCCCGCTGTCTTGCCCAGCCGAGGAAGCTGTCCTGTTGTCCAGCCCCGCAGAGGACGTCCCTCTGCCTTCCTGCACCACTGAGTACACCGTTCTGTTTGACTACTCCGCGGAGGACGGTATTCCGTGCGCCTGCTCCACAGAGTACAGTGCTCTGTTTACCTGCGCTGAGGAGGACGTCTCTCTGCTTTCCTGCTTCGCAGAGGAAATCAACCAGCCTGCTAGTCCCGCTGGGGAAGGCGCCCAGCCTGCTAGTCCTGCTGGGGAAGGCACCCGGCCTTCTAGTCCCGCTGGGGACTCCGCCCAGCCTCCTAGTCCTGCTGTGTTGTGTGTTTATGCCATGCCATAGTTGAGTGTTCATGTCATGCCATAGTTGAGTATTCATGCCATGCCATAGTTGAGTATTCATGTCATGCCCTAGTTGTGTGTTTATGCCATAGTTGTATGCTCATGTCATGCCATAGTTGAGTGCTCATGTCATGCCATAGTTGAGTGTTCATTTCATGCCATAGTTGTTTGTTTATGCCATGCCATAGTTGAGGGTTCACGTCATGCCATAGTTAAGTGTTCATGCCATGCCTAAGTTAGATGAGTGTTTTCTGTCTTAGTTTAAGGAGGGTTCATGTCTTGGATTAAAGAACATTCATGTATTAGTTTAAGGAGTGTTCAGGCCTTAGTTCAATTAGTGTTTCCGTTCCATGTCCTCTGTTTGAGTGTCAAATAAAGACTTCCTTCCTGCGCTTACTTCCTGTCCAAGTGTCGTTCCATAACATCGCCATTGCCTAAAATATGCTGATTCATTTTACCACAGACATAATTAAATGAAAATCCTGTGTTATTGCTAATCACATTTAGCAAATATGTAGTTTGCATGATTGCTTGAAACATACCAGTGAAGCCAAGAGGGCAAATGCATATGAACCCATTGGCAAGATCCAGACATATGCCTTCATGCAGGCATGGAGACGACAGGCATTCATTGATGTCAATTTCACATAAAGTCCCTGAGTAAGTAGGAGAAATGCAAAACTCTCTTTAAAAATAACAATGCCTACCAATTATATATCAAAAGTTTGCACAGTAAGCAGATGAAGACAAAAGGAAAATGATGTAAATTCCTTTTAAAAGATTTTAGCACTGCTCCTCCTGCTTGAACAAAATATAATTGAGATGAACATTCTGTTGAGCAGGTGGTTACTAAAATATGGACAGTCAAACAAGTCAGTTTCTTTAAAAAAAAATTGAATGAACATAAAATAAATGAGAGTAGAATGACATTGAAGAATAATTTGTGTACATGTGAACAGCAACAGACTTTGTGTCTTTAGAAGGTCTAAAATGAAGTATAAGGTAAATTAAAAAAAAAAAAAAGTAATAGATTTATGTGAAGTCATACTGTGTAGAAGTACCTGTGGCTCCATCTGGACAGATGCAACTGAAGGAGTCGAGTTTGTCTAAGCAAGATGCTCCATTTTTACAGGGCTGGCTTAGACACTCATTTACTTCAATCTCACAGTTATTACCTGGTGGAAAATGAGGAACAGTTCACTAAATAAGTGCAGACTCTGGACTAGGTTTACAATAAATTATTATTTTTATAATTAAAGTAGATCATCAACTAATTTAACCATTCACAATGTACCAATGTCATTAACCACTTTAAGGTACAAATAAAAAAATTACACAAGGAGCACAAAATTCAAATGAAAGAGAGAGTGTAATGATATGAATATAATGGTGAAAGTAATATGAGACTAACTTCAACAGGTTGGTCTATTACAGTTACCAAGAAGGAACAATGTGTTTTAAATTTAACAATCCCAATGACATTTTATCAATGTACAGTTACTCCTTGTACAACTGATGCAGTGATTGAATTTGCAACATTTTAAAACGCTTGTAGGGTGCAGGGCAAAACGCATCTTAAGATCTATGTCAAGGAAGGGAAAAGTGATATATTTATCATACAGATTGGAGGGAATAAAACAACACAGGCAAAATAAACAGCTAATCGTTAGCTGTTAAGGTACCAATAAATCCAGGTGCGCAGAAACAGTGGTAAGCAGAGATGCCATCTTTGCATATGCTGACTGTTCCACAAGGCTTACTGGCACAGTCATCAATGTTGATCTCACAAAATCGTCCAGTTAACCCTGAAAGAAAGGAAACAATGAGGTGCAAATCTTATAGCACATTTTGGAAGTGATTCATGGAGGTTCATGAGCAACAGGGCGAGAGGTTCACAGCATTTTAAAGAGAAATAGGTCCTAATCAAAACACATACTCCTGAACACAATGGATTGATGGAAGTCTGGAAGTTTAAATGATTCTGGAACTTTAAAGGAAATTAAATTAATAGTTGAGGCCAAAAACAAATCCATGTGATGTCACTATTCAGCTCCTGTTTAGATACCTTTATACGCAGTGTCAACACAATGATGTACATCATGTTGTTCAAAGCTCTATTAATTTTGCATTAACCTGTCACACAAACAGATTAAGGGCAGTTTTGATGGACATATGGATGGCTGGCAATGTGTCACTTCTATCAAAAGTGAGAATAAATATTTGTGGCAGATACACTGATCAGTCAAACTTTCATGTGCAAACCCCCGGGGAAATCTACACATGTTGATCCATAGCAGCACAATCTCTTCACACTGTGTCTCATGGGCGTTTCACACAGCTGCCCCACACAGCCACAAACACTTGAAACTGCCTCTCGGCTCTTCATATGTGGAAGTTTCTCAAGCAGCACATGGCTAGGACATCAATTTTCTAACCATAGTGGAGCAGTCAATTGCTTTGTATCCTGTATGAGTCAGGGCCAAAGCACCAGGCTTAAAAGAAGACTGATATAAAAATGCTAATAAATAACAACACACTGTTGGTAGTATCTATCATTGTAAATCTCAATGCTAACCAGACCCTAAAAGCTTTCACCCATTTGAGTCACATTAGCATTTACAGGTGATGTTTGCTTTTTAAACTTGCAATTTCTGTAGTTCTCCTATCACTTTTGTATCCTCAGCTGTTGGACACATTCCACTACTGATACTTTATGCATTTACCTACATTGAGCCAAAAGTATAATCAAACTGATGAATGAGGCACAAGACTATTAAAATTGCTGTGCAAGGGAAATGTCGAGGGTGCAAAAGTACATTTATTTTTAAGCAAATAATTCTCTGTTCACTCTGCTGTGTTTTTCAAATGAGGTTTTAACATCAGCACAAGTCTGGTGGTTCTCTGTGGTATAAACAAATTGGATTAACAGAGAATAAGACAAATTGGATTAACAGAGAATAAGACAAATTGGATTAACAGAGAATAAGTGAGAATTGTGAATGGCTATGAAAGCCACAGTGGTCAAAAACAGTGTTAGCAAGGAGAATTGCAAATGCATTGAATATCAAAGGCAGAAAAATCAAATTGTCTAAATAAACCCAAATAATAGAATTCCATGATTTAACTTATAAAACACTGTTCAGTACTTGATCCGGATTGCCCAGAAGGTGTTGATTAATTTTCTGTAACAGCACAGCTCTGACACTACTACTTGGTGTCATTTTAAAGATACGTATTTTAATGTGCTCATTCTAATATATTTCTGAAATTATCATTCAAAGGGACTACAATGACAGATGATCTTCACTATATGGCCAAAACTTTGTGGACACCTGACATTTTACATTTATCCAAAGCAATTTACAATTGAGACAGGATATAACGGCAGTTGAGGGGTTAAGGCCCTGCTCAAGCGCCCAGCAGGAATTGATGCTGGAATTTGATCTCACAACATTCTGATCATTAGCTCAGTGCCTTACCACTGTGCCACCACTGCCCATCACACCCATAAGTTGCTGTTATAACCCTGTTGCTGTTATACAATCCCAATTCCAAAAAAGTTGGGACACTGCGTGAAATGTAAATAAAAACAGAATGCAATGATTTGCAAATCTAATAAACCCATATTCTATTCACAATAGAACACAGCAAACATATCAAATGTTTAAATTGAGTAAATGTACCATTTAAAGAAAAAAATAAGGTTAAAATGCTTACTTTTCCAACCTTTTGTTTCCCCATCCCACCTTTTTTTGAGACATGTTGCTGCCATCAAATTAAAAATTACTTTATTTTTTTCCTTAAAATATTATCTCCTCAGTTTAAACATTTCATATGTTTTCTATGGTCTATTGTGAATAACATAAGGGTTTATGAGATTTGCAAATGACTGCATTCTGTTTTTATTTACAGTTTACACAGCATCCCAACATATTTGTAATAACCTCCACTCTTCTGGTAAGGCTTTCCACTCGATTTTGGAACGTGGCTGTGGGGATTTTCCCATTCAGCCACAAGAGCATTTAGTGAAGTCAGGTACAGACATTGAGTGAAGAGGCCTGGGGAGCAGCTGCCGTTCTTCCACTTTAACTTTGGCACACCATGTCTTCATGGAGCTTGTCTTGTGCACAGGGGCATTGTCATGCTGGAACAGGTTTGGGCCCTTTAGTTCCAGTAAAGGGAAATGTAATAACAGTAACTAACTTTTTAAAGTTTTGTAAGGCTTCAAGTTTTCTGACACAGGAAAGTCTTCAGGACAGAGGACTCAGTTTCTCAATAAGATGATAAGCTTGTTTTATTTGTGTCCTATTACCTTCACAACAGAAAGAAAATAAAGAGAGGCTAGAGAGCGAACGTATGTTTATAGCTGCTATAATTAACCAATCGTGCAACTATACTGAAGATCTGCATGGCTGTAATTCTGCTGTAAGTACAAGCCTACAGAACAAGTGCCACAGATAATCACAGCTGTGCCAATATTCAGTATAACCACACTATTGCAAGTGCGATATTGCTTTTATACAACAGATCTATAAACATGAATTAATATTGAGTAAGTGACCTTTCTGACACAATATAGACAAATAATGTGTTTATTTTTGCTCTGCTAACAGAAATAGGTCCTAATGAAGCCACACTCACTATAGGGCCCATCAGCTGCAAGATCTTAAACTGATGATCTTTCAAATTATAAGTCAAAAGTTATATTCCTGAAAAAATTCTCATTTGCCATATCTGCATATGATGTCACTAACACTACTGTAATAACTTTTTCCAACTAGGAACTGGAATTTTATGTGGTGAACACACGAGCAGATGAGCGATACATAGTGAAAATACTCAGTGCCGTTATAGCAAATATAAGCACTCTTGGAACACTGCCCAACTAATCAAATTAGTGGACCAGAACTAACTGTTTTATACTGTAAGTGATAACATGAAGTAACTGTATTGAGGACATTACAAACCATTAAGTGTAAGTGGATGATGTGTCATTCTTTAATAAATCAATTTTTAAAAAATCATTGGCAAATTGTTGTGGTATAAGAGGCAAAACATTTCAGTATGTGCTGTTATTGGAAAATAATCAATGGCAGTAATGTTTTTTTTCCTATAACAGTACATCATGTTTTATTCCTCAGTTAATGACTACCAAGAAGATCCATTTTTACCTGGTGAACACCTGCAATGGAGGTCTCCGTTCTCTATGTAGCAAGTGCCATTATTTTGACATGGTTTATTCAGAGACGTGCAGTCAGTAACCTCTGTGGAGCAATTCTTATCTGAAAGAAACAGACACGCTTAACTATTGCTGCAGGGAATTTGTCAAAGTGTAAAAAAGAAGCCTAATTCTTACATTGGTACTGATTTTGGATACAATTTTGTACAAATAACTATAATGTACAACAATGAGTGTGGCAATATTTCAAGGAGTGTAATCTTAGCTTTATTCACGTAGAAGCCAGTTATCTAAGTGTTAGGAATATTGTACTAAGTTCTTAAATAGGCATCAAAGTGTTACACATCTCCTTGTAGCCTATCTTAATGTACATGTAATGGCATGTCTCTGGTGTTCCATAGACCAAAGATATTAAAACTGACAGGCTGGTGAGTATATAAATATACAATTTTTGTAGCAAATGGCATATTAAAGAACATATTAAAGCATTTTCTCTAAATTCATATATAAGCCAGTGCACATTTTTAGATTAATAATTTATATATATATATATATATATATATATATATATATATATATATATATATATACACACACACACACACACACACACACACACACACACACACAAATGCTAACTACACTATGTATTTACATGTATATAATTACACACATGAATTCCACAATAGGTTAAATTGTTGAGAACATATCACAAGTAATGCCATCTTCCATGCCTGATAAGTAGGGAAAAAAAACATAACATGTTTTTAACATAAACATAAAATATTACTACAATCAATCAAATCAATGCAAAATAACACTATAGTTACAGTAAAAATGTAGCTATAGTTAGCGCCTGGGGCAATGTTTTAAGTACCAATTTTTAAAAAATAAAAAATTTATGCATTAAATATACACATTCCATGAACCTCTGATCATCTGTTGGAAGCTATAACAGACTTTTAACAGTACTAACCAACACACATGCAAACCTTTTTTCACCAAAATGCATTAGGTAATGTCTATATCAACATTCAATTAAATTTTATTTGATTTTATTTCTCAAACGTTTTGCAGCTAGGGACTCTTTTAACTGTTAAAAAAGAAAAAAAGGTTCCATAGACCCTGAGACTGCAGAGTGATTCTATGAACATAATCTAACTATTCAAATATTAGGCTCATTATTTAAACGTGTACTTTAATATTTGAGCTATTTATTGCAGTCATGGTGTTTTTCATTTCTGATTAATCCACTTTATTTTTTAGGAAAATTGTACAGACCTATATACCTGTTCGTTTTTTTTTTTAGTTTTTGAGATTTATATTAAACTCTTTCAACTCAAGTGACCAGGCAAACAGGGTAGTAAAAATAATAACAAATATAATAACTTTGATAATAGTGGCTTGTGACTTCCACGACTGTAAAAAAGTTTGAAAAAATTAAATAAAATAAAAATCACAGACCCCCTGGATATGCATGACAAAGCCCAGGGGGTCCTTGGACCCCACTTTGAGTACCACAGATTTAAACAACAGACAATTTCAGTAGCAAGGTAAAACGTACCTTTTGAAGTGAATATGTGGAGAGTTTAAACAGGATATTGGAATTATTGAAGTGGCCATCACAAAGCCCTGACCTGAATCCCATAGAAAATTTGAGGACTATACTGAAAAAGAATGTCTGAGCAAGTAAGCCAACAAACCTTAACAAGTAACACCAGTTCTCTCAATCTGAATGGGTAAAAATTCTGGTAGAGTATTGTGAGAAATTTGTGAAAGATTCCAAAAGTTTGATTCAAATTCAAGCAATTAAAAGGAAATGCCACCAAATACTAACAAAGTGTATGTATACTTTTGTCCACCTGAAAATCTAATATAGCAAATAAAAGCGGAAATAAATCTCTCTTAGATAATATTTGGAAATGACCTTTTACTCAACACAGCAAATGCATGGTAACACAATATATGTGGAGTTGTGAAAAACAATGTCTTTAATGTCTAATGTCTTTAGCCTAGGTTTATGTTAAGTTTTATCCTCAACTGTATGTTGTGTTTCCAAACCTGGAAAAAAGTTACACAGATCCCCTCATGCACAAGGTTGAGCTGTGGCCTGTGGCCCAGTGAATAATGTCATTAATGAACATGTGACATGTAAATGTAATTGACAGGTTTAAATGATTTAAATGATTACTAGTGTACTGTTTCTCCCCATATTAAGTTCAGTAGTGTATATTGGGTATGTAGATATTGGGTGTAGTGTATATCAGTAGTGTATATTAGGTATGCATAGACCTTAGTACCCCAATAAGTAATTCGGATGAAGATTATGTAAGAAGAAAATGGGATTAATCAGACACTAATTGCATCAGCACTCACCAGTGTATCCCTTGGGGCAGATGCATTCATAATCTCCCGGTAGAGCAACACAAGTAGAATTATTAATGCAGAAACCAGAAACATACCCCCCATCGATACAGTTATGATAAGTAATCACAGAATTAGCTGTTATGATGTTTTTCTGGCTTTTGGTTGTTAAATGTGAAGAATTTGAGTTTTAATTTGCCAATATGCCATGTGAAGGAAAGGGTCAAATTTTATGCTTCCATAAACGTATTCCAGCGCATACTCATGCTACAAAATGACTGTCATTAGCTCTGTCACGGGTGATGATGGCTACAGGAGCGCCATGACTAATGCCAGGCTATCAGTGTCATTGGTGCAGGACAAATTCTCATCATTCTTCAAGCTGACCATGGAACCAATTTCCCTCTCTCGCCATGTCATAAAATTTGACAATTATCCCGACTTCATTAATAATGCATAACAGCCCTTGTCTGCAATCAAGCCTTAATCAGCATTATGTCTTGCAGGTAGAGGCATTGGTCGAGCCAAGAAATTATTGGCAAACGGCAAGGATTTATTTTCCCCTCTCAATTTAATGATGTAAATGACTGAAGGTAAATTGCACTGTGGTCTGTGTGTATTGCAGGGGGTGTGAGTTAAGAAACAGGACACCTTTATCAGGAGATGTTAGCAAATGCACATTAGTAACCTGCTTATGTGCTAACGATGTGATTAATCCGAGTTATTAATATTTTTATATTAGTAACAAAATCTGGACTACCCAAAGTAAAATAACAGCAAAGAACTTCACTCTACTATCTCTACTTCACTCACAATGCAGAATTTGATAATAAATAATGAAAGGATCGGTTAGTAATATGCAGAGTAATGTGTGAGTCCCCAAAAGAGTTCAGCCACTGTATTGCTTTAATTTCCCTAGCTATATTTATCTGGGGCTCAAAAGGAAAGAGCAGACAGTTGGACATGAAAATTGATTCGCATCAGTGTTGATTTATCTCACAGAGCAGGCCGTCAAAGGCTGCAAACACAGAACTGGATCATTATCGGTGTCCCTTTGGTTACTTGAATCCCACAGCCAATTAGGATTTGTATGACTTTGTTTCTACACAAAATCAGCTTGACAGAGCTGTTACTGATTCAGAGAACTATGTGGGCATATGTGGCCTTTGCACACTGAATCGTTTAATCATGTTTAATACAGACCAGTTATACTGACTCTCATCTTTCCCTTTAAAAAAGGTGAGAAGTCCAGCCAAGGATAGATAAAAGACAAAAAGGAGGAGGCATCAACACAAACAAGTACACAAACACACACACACACACGCACACACACACACACACACACACACACACACACACACACACACACACACACACACACACACACACACACACACAGAGAAACCTTTTCAGGCAAAGATTGATGTTCCCTATCTGTCAAACAATTGGTCTTATGACTACAATAGTATAATTTTTTTTTGACAGAATCAATAAACTGTGTTCGTAGTTATTTACAATATGCATCCCTTGGCCAGTGGCCAACCACACTGAGGCACTGGTGCTTCATCAGTTCTGCATTTGACCAGACTAATGGTACACTGAGCCAAGGTCAGCACAAATCATCTCACACTGTCGTCAATTGCTCTCACTTTATCAACTAGCACGAAGGGCTCATGGTTGAGAACAGCCATTGCACATAAACCATGCACCAACAATAGCACTGGGCATTCACATTACTGTCTCAGTGGTAAAGTGAACACAAAGCAATATCTGTGTGTTAGAGTTATTTTAGGGCACACTTAATGAAACATATTAGAAAGGTGTATTTGTGCTAATTAGCTAGAAATTATTATTATAATGGTCATTAATAATGAAAGTAGTGATTTAAGAATGATTTCTATCTATTAGTCAGATTGGCGACTACAAATCAGAATGAAATTGATCGTTTGTTTGTTAATTTAAAATAATGTAATAAACCCAAAAGCAAAGAAAAGGAAAAACTACCCGTAAAACACTTTCATTCATCGATCAGTAACAAAGTATTTAAACTAATCTATAGCAAGCACAAGTAGAAATCACAGAAGGCAATAAAGCAAGGAGAACACAGAGTCAGAGATATATAAATAATTTACAAATTCAATACAAAAACTAGTTTAAAACTGAGTGCAAACAAAACATGCAAGGGGTTGTTTAGAAGTCCAAGTGCTATGTTCTCACATGCTCACTGCTGAATGCACCAGGGTTCGATTCAAATAGACTAAACACTGCATATTGTGAAAACTAGAAATATATTAGGTTTACTTGGTCTAAAGGTTCTTTCTAAATGACCTCACAAAACCACGCTTCATAGTGTTTCCCTTTGGAGGCCCAGTGAAGTTTGTAGAGAAGACTTAGTCAGTTCCACCTCAAGTCATATTATTAATGAATTCCTACAAAACCGTTTCACCATCAGAACTCTGACAGCTCCACAGTTCATAAGCGACATTCTACACAGAAAGCCTGCAAGGTATTAGTGAAATGACTAATCCCATGTTCTCAGTGAAAGCAGTCTGACAAGGAGTTCCATTTAATTTGGTTTGAATTTATAAAAGTAGACACAAACCACTGTGTGAGGATACATGATGCATATTATATATAGGTGACTGATATATAACAAACCCAGAGTGTTTCTAATGAAACCACAGAGAGGATCATAATTCTTGGAATAGTGCTTATTTTGTTTTATTATTATTATTATTATTATTATATTATTATTATTGTGGTTGTTGTTGCTGTTAATACTATTAACAACAGCACATTACTCTCACACAAAATCAAAACCACTATGGCCTATAATTCAGAGTTTTGGCTTAAGTTTAAGTATACTTATGATTTATGCTGAAAATTGTGCAAATCAATATAATAACTGATGATCTTCACAGCAGAAGCATAAGTACAGACTTGCATGCTATTCAGAGCGTGTTAAGAGACTTGCACAGGGTAGAGATTAAATAAAACAGAGGTGTGTCTCATCATGACCTATCAATCAAGCGCATTTTTCTGGCATATTACCATGTTCTCTTCATATTATATATGACAGCAAAAAAAAAATAAATAAATAAATAAATAAGGTATTTTTCCCTCTTCAGTCTGTATTTTCTAACCCAGATTTATTTCAGGTTATGTTTAAAGGTGGTGGTCTAGACCACCCCTAAACCTAACCCCATTTCAGATTTTTTTACTCATGAAAAAATTTGCAGCCTTGGAGGGGTAAACTATATGGAGGTAATTTGCATAATGTCAGTAAACTCAAGAGCTCATATTTGTCTCTGTGACAGCCCAACCCCCAAAACATTCCTACTACAGATATGTTGCCTCAAAGTCGGGCAACATTAATGAAAGACACACTGCAGCTTGTGACTTGTCCTTGAGAAAGCTGCATGGGTTGATTTAATTTATATAAAAAACCACTAACATCTCTCATTTTGACATATGTCATAGAAGAAGTGCAACTAGGGTAATGAAGTTGTTTGTTATTGATAAGGTGGCATGAACCACTATTAATTTTTTTTTAGTTAGAAATTATGTTTTCATTGGGTGAGGTGTTATGGTGAATAATATTATACGGCAGGCTGGTCTTTTCATCTTGCTTAATTCCTCCATCATATTAAACAGCGTCGAAAGGACACTTTCATGTATGCATTTAGCCTGGATGAGTCAAATCCTGCTGTGTTTAACTCCTTGGTGTAGTTCATTGCAGCAGATGTGAAACCAGCAACACTTAACACAACCCAAAACTCAAATGCATAATAAGGTGTTTCAGTACACTTTCAAACAAACCCTGATGAGAGTTGATTTAACACCATATCTTGTCACAGTTGCAGGAGGTGAACTAAACATGGTACTTGGGGATTTTTTTATGTTCTAGATAAATTGTAAATATATATATATATATATATATATATATATATATATATATATATATATATATATATATATATATATATATATATATATAATAAATTATAGTGGATGCACACTTTCAACTTTAAGTTTGGATTCAATGATAGAGGAGATACCAGCTGTCTAGTAAACTGTTTTAGACCATGCAGTGAGGCAACAAAGACTGAGACTACAACACTGTGCCACCCAACTGTTTTAAATTCCTTTTCCCAATAAAAATACTACTTAATGAAAAGCATAAACATATTTTTAGAAGTTTTTGTAAATTTATTAAAAATTAAAAAGTACAAAAGTACTCAGTTGAAGCCCTTTGGCAGTTATTACAGCCTTAAATCTCCTTTAGTGTGAGCTATAAGCTTAGCAAACGTGGATCTGAGGATCTTCCCCCCATTTCTCTCTGCAGATCCCTTTCAAGCTCAGGTTGAATGAAGAGCACTGCTGTAATGCCAATTTCAGGTTTCTACTGACATCTTCAATCAAGTTCATATCCTGACTCTAGCTGAAACACTGAAGGGCATTCACAAACTTGTCCCAAAGCCACTCTTGTATTCTCTTGGCAGTGTTTATTTGGGTCACTGTTGTATTTGAAGGTGAAACGTTGCCGAAAGCTGTAATACTGAGCAGGTTTTGTTCAAGAATATACTTTGATCTGTTCATCTTTTTCTCGACCCTGACAAGCCTCCCAGTCCTTGCTGCTTAAAAAAGCCCTGCTAATATGCTGCCACCAGTATGCTTTAACAAAAGGGATGGAATTAGTCAAGTGATGAGCAATGCTTGGCTTCCTCCAGATTACACTTAGAATGAATGTTCAGGCCGAACAGTTAAAACTTGGCTTCATCAAGCAATAGAATTTTGTTTTTTATGGTGCACTTTGTCAAACTCCAAGTGAGCAGTCATGAGCTCTTTACTGAGGAGTGACTTTGGTGGAACACAGAGATGGTAGTTCTTCTGGCAGGTATAGTTTGTTCAGTTTGGCTTGATGGACAGCTCTAAGAAGGGTATCTCTGTTTCTGAGCTTTTTACATTTCAGAATGATCAGTGCCACTGCATACATTCACCAGAGCTATGCCTTGACACAATCCTGTTTACTGGCATCTCCTTTAACCACATGGCTTAGGTTTTGCTCAGCTATGAAGCTTTATCTAGACAGATGTATGCTTTTTTAAAAATCATTTCAATTACCTGAATTTACAAGAGGTCAACTTTAATCAAGGTGTAGAAACATCATGAATGATGAATGGAAACAGGATTCATCTGAACTCATTTTCAAGTGTCATACCAAAGGGTCTAAATATGTGTGTAATTTTTTTTTATGTTATGGTTAATAAAGTTACAACAGTGTGTGAAGACCTGTTCATGTTTATCTTTTCATTATAGTGTTTTGCAGATTGACAAGAAAAAAAAACTATTAATTTGTGCTAAGATGTATTAAAATGTAGAAAAGGTCCTGAGCACTTTCTTAATGCACTGAAAATATTATAATAGTGTTAGTGTTGCAGTGTTTGTTACTTCCTTGGTGTAAAACACATAAGTTGGAATCTTTCTTGAAAACAGCAGCACAGAACATTTCAGAAAGAATGTCCCTTGTCAGCTGGGCTTCTTTGGTAATACAATGCTCATTGTTGTGAAAGTGTTTATAGCTAATGGAAATTAAATTGCTTCTCATTCTGTGGAGTGCTCAATACAATAACCAGCCTATTCTTTTGATTTCTCCAGTGTAGACACAAAGAGGACGTCTTGTGGCACTACACAGAGGTCATAGCTGATTAGAACAGATGAATTGGGTCAAATTTGGGGCAATTTAGCATAGACAATCCAAATAAACTAAGGTTTTTGGGAAGTGGGAGGAAACTGGAGAATGCAAAGGAACTTAAAATCGAACCAGAGACCTGCAATGCTACCTGCTGCTCCGTCCTGTTTGATGTTTGTCAAGCTGGTAAGTTATTAAAAAGTACCTTAAAAAATTTGAAAATGACCGCTTTTACTATGTTTGTTAAACTAGTTTGTTAAAGCTGTAGTATCAAAATAAAATGAACAAAAATCAATTACTGTGCACATACATAAAAACATTTTTCAAATGTCTCCTCATCTTAGTTCAATTCGCAATAGTAAGCTTAAAAAAATAACGATTTATAATTTGTCCTGTCTGGTCTGTGTCATACCACCGCAAACCAGCAACTCCATTTCCCAGAATGCACCATGAACTACAAACATGGCTGACGACAACTACACTTACCAAACACACACACACACACACACACACACACACACACACACACACACACACACACTCACCATCTCCAGAGTTCTAATTAGAGACACCTGTTTCCAATCACACACACACTACTCTTTTTATTATACGTTCATTTGCCTAGTGTCTCTGTCTATACCAAGGCTTTATAGCGTGTCTGTTTATTCTTGTTTTTGACTTTGCTCCAGTTTACAACCTCGTCTCTTTGCCCTGCCTGGTTTGTACTGTTTGCCTGATCACCTGACCTCTGCCTGTTTATGATTATTGACTTGTGCCTTATCTTGTGGACTTGTTGTTTTATTAAACTGCCATACCTGCACTTGCTTCTGCCTGTGCCTCCATATCGTGACTGATTTTGTGGGTAACATCAGCTTGACGTAATTTGCGTGGCCTTTGACGTCACCACACCTTTTCATGGTTATGTCACATCCAAAAACAGAAAGAAGAAGAGACAGCTACTATATTGCATGTGTGGGGGCTGAGGATGGTGGAGTATTTGTAGCTCTTCTTACAAGAGTTGCTTCGAATTTAAACTTGTCATCTAGTTGACCGCTTTAATCTGAATAGTTCTAAACGGCAATCATCCTTGACATTTGGGGAATTCGCTGTTGTCAAAACCACAAAACCTCAAACTGTGGAGAGTCTGCAGTCAAAAAGGGAACGTGACAAAGCCCCCGCTGAAACAAGAATAAAAATCGCCATTGCTTTTGAGAAGTGGCGAAAACTCTGAGATCTGAAGGGTTTGAAGACTAATGCAGAGATGGATGCAAGTGCAGTTAAGAGCTTTATTAAAGAGAGGCAGGCAGACAAATCCAAAATGTGAGTCAATAGCATTTTTCAAATGGGCATAAACAAGGCTAAACTAGAATCAAGTAACGAGGACAAGAACAGGATCAAAACTATGGCACAGAAACAAGGAACAAAGGTTTAGCATGGTGATAACACACAATACTTCATGACGAACAGAGACACTAGGCGTTTAAATATTAAACGAAGTAAACACAGTCAACGTCACTGAAAAACCCTGAAGTGCGCGCTCACACTTCAAGCTCGTGCATCGGGTTTTAGAGCATGCTGCAACCTCCAGAGCTTTGCGCGAGGGGAAATCGTGACAATTACACCAAGTGAAATATTTCAAGCCTTTTTTTGTTTTAATCTTGATAATTATGTCTTATGTCTTACAGCTCATGGAAATGAGATACTGGAACAATCCAGTATCTTGAAAAATATTAGAATAAAGATTTATAATACAGCAATGTCGACCTGAGAAGAGCTCTAATCAGCTAATTTACTCAAAACACTGCTGCTCAGTGGTCCAAAGCCCTCTTTTCAGATGGCAGTAATTTTGCATTTCATTTGGAAATCAAGGACCCAGAGTCTAGAAGAAGAGTGGAGAGGCACAGAATCCAACTTGCTTGAAGTCCAGAGGGAAGTTTCCACAGTCAGTGATAATTTGGGGTGCCATGTCATCTGCTGGTGTTGGTCCTCTGCCTTGGTTGGACCAATACCATATTGCATGACTTATTTTAATAAATTACACTAACTGAGTACTGACATGTGATCTTGAAAGTAAAAAAGAAAAAACAATCAACAACAAAAAAAAGCAAGAGGAAAAAGAGGAAGGGAAAAACAAAAAAGAATAGGGTAAGCATGACGTGTGGATGATGGCCTGCCTGGGATAGGGGCAACCGGTGGTTTGGGGATGATGGGCATGCCCTGGGCCTGGAAATGTCTTTAACTGACCTACTCCTCGGGGCCATGAAGTGTGGGGCAGTCCATTAGAAATGTATATATATATATATATATATATATATATATATATATATATATATATATATATATATATATACAGTATCTCACAAAAGTGAGTACACCCCTCACATTTTTGTAAATATTTGATTATATCATTTCATGTGACAACACTGAAGAAATGACACTTTGTTACAATATAAAATAGTGAGTGTACAGCTTGTGTAACAGTGTAAATTTGCTGTCCCCTCAAAATAACTCAACACACAGCCATTAATGTCTTAACTGCTGGCAAGAAAAGGGAGTACACCCCTAAGTGAAAATGTCCAAATTGAGCCAAATTAGCCATTTTCCCTCCCCGGTGTCATGTGACTTGTTAGTGTTACAAGGTCTCAGGTGTGAATGGAGAGCAGGTGTGTTAAATTTGGTGTCATCGCTCTCACACTCCCTCATACTGGTCACTGGAAGTTCAACATGGCACCTCATGGCAAAGAACTTTCTGAGGATCTGAAAAAAAGAATTGTTGCTCTACATAAAGATGGTCTAGGGTATAAGAAGATTGCTAAGACCCTGACACTGAGCTGCAGAACGATGGCCCAGACCATACAGCGGTTTAACAGGACAAGTTCCACTCAGAACAGGCCTCGCCATGGTCGACCAAATAAGTTGAGTGCACGTGCTCAGCGTCATATCCAGAGGTTGTCTTTGGGAAATAGACCTATGAGTGCTGCCAGCATTGCTGCAGAGGTTGAAGGGGTGGGGGTCAGCCTGTCAGTGCTCAGACCATACGCCGCACACTGCATCAAATTGGTCTGCATAGCTGTCGTCCTAGAAGGAAGCATCTTCTAAAGATGATGCACAAGAAAGCCCGCAAACAATTTGCTGAAGACAAGCAGGCAAAGGACATGGATTACTGGAACCATGCCCTGTGGTCTGATGAGACCAAGATAAACTTATTTGGTTCAGATGGTGTCAAGCGTGTGTGGCGGCAACCAGGTGAGGAGTACAAAGACATGTGTGTCTTGCCTACAGTCAAACATGGTGGTGGGAGTGTCATGGTCTGGGGCTGCATGAGTGCTGCTGGCACTGGGGAGCTACAGTTCATTGAGGGAACCATGAATGCCAACATGTACTGTGCATACTGAAGCAGATCCCAGCATCTAATGTAGCATGATAATGACCCCAAACACACCTCCAAGATGACCACTGCCTTGCTAAAGAAGCTGAGGGTGAAGGTGATGGACTGGCCAAGCATGTCTCCAGACCTAAATCCTATTGAGCATCTGTGGGTCATCCTTAAACGGAAGGTGGAGGAGCACAAGGTCTCTAACATCCACCAGCTCCGTGATGTCATCATGAAGGACTGGAAGAGGACTCCAGTGGCAACCTGTGAAGCTCTGGTGAACTCCATGCCCAAGAGGGTTAAGGCAGTGCTGGAAAATAATGGTGGCCGCACAAAATATTGACACTTTGGGCCCAATTTGGACATTTTCACTTAGGGGTGCACTCACTTTTGTTGCCAGTGGTTTAGACATTAATGGCTGTGTGTTGAGTTATTTTGAGGGGACAGCTATTTTACATTGTTACACAAGCTGTACACTCACTACTTTACATTGTAGCAAAGTGTCATTTCTTCAGTGTTGTCACATGAAATGATATAATCAAATATATATATATATATATATATATATATATATATATATATATATATATATATATATATATATATATATGTGTATATATATATAAAATTTCACTTCTTCCTTTTTTTTTAAAACACTTTTCATACAGTTACCCAATGATTGCCTATATATACATGATCTTGCATGCTCGTGCACACACACAGATACAGTGAACTCCACTAATATTTGCACCCTTAGTAAATATTAGCAAAGGTGGCTGTGAAAAATTGTCTTAATTGTTTTGTTAAATATATGTGTGCAACAATTATTGGCAACCTTTTACTCAATACAGCTCTGAGTCTTCTCCTATTATGCCTAATGAAGTTGGAGAACACATGGCAAGGGATACGAGACCATTCTTCCATACAGAATCTCTGCAGATCCTTCAAACTTCGAGGTCCACACTGGTGGACTCTCCTCTTCAGTTCACCCCACAGGTTTTGTATGGGTTTCAAGTCAGGAGACTGGGGTGGCCATGGCAGGACCTTGATTTTGTGGTCACTAAACCATTTTTGTGTTGATTTTGATATATGTTTTGGATCATTGTCCTGCTGGAAGATCCAATCATGGCCCATTTTAAGCTTTTTTACAAAAGCAGTCAGGTTTTCATTTAATATCTGTTGATATTTGATGGAGTCCATGATGTCATGTATCCTAACAAATTGTACAGCTCCTCTGGCAGAAAAACAGGCCCAAAACATTAAAGGGCCACCACCATATTTAACCATGGGCATGAAGTACTTTTTCCGTATGGCAACCTCTCTGTGTGCACCAAAAACACATCTGGTGTTTACTGCCAAAAAACTCTATTTTGGTTTTATCTGAACATTGATGAGTCGTTGAACCCAATCCCATTTGAAGTTCCAGTAGTGTCTGGCAAACTGAAGACACTTGAATTGTTTTTGGATGAGAGTAGAGGCTTTTTTCTTGAAACCCTTCCAAACAACTTTTGGTGATGTAGGTGACTTCGGATTGTAGTTTTGGAGACATTCTGACCCCAAGACGCAACTAACTTCTGCAGTTCTCCAGCTGTGATCCTTGGAGAATTTTTTGCTAATCAAACCATACTCTTCACAGTAGACACACATCCAATTCCAGGTTGATTCATAACATATCCAGTTAACTGGAACTTCTTAATTATTCCCCTGATGCTGGAAATAGCCATTTTCAATGCATGTGTTATTTTCTTATAGCCACTTCTCATTCTGTGAAGCTCGATAACCGCATGTCACAGCCGCACATCACAGCTGTATTTCGTGGTCTTACCCATTGTTATGTATGACTAAGGTAATTTGGCCTGTGTGTCGCCTCATATTTATACCCCTGTGAAATAGGTAGTCATGGTTGAACAATTTCCTGTTCCTAGTCACCCAGGTGTACTAAAAATTGTCAAATATCAATGGGAATATACATCAAATGTATTTTTCTCATATGAATTCATAGTGGTGCCAATAATTGTTGCACAGCTATTTTTAAGAAAGATTTTTTTGGTAAACCTGTGTTCTGTTTGCAATTGTTTGATATCCATGAGAGCATATTTGAAAGATTAAACAATAAAGACAGCCTTCTTTGGGCATGTTTACCAAGGGTGCAAATATTAGTGGAGGGCAATATACATACACCCTGGACCATCAACTACATTATGTGCCCATTTATTAAATAAATACAACATTACCACCTTAACAGCTACAATCATAATGATTTTTTTCCTTTCTTTCCTTTTTTCTTTCTTTCTTTTTTTTTGTTCTGTCACATCTTCCTGTCTTTTCTCTACTGTCTATTGTCAATTTCTCTACTGATTTGCTGTCTCCCTCACTGTGACACAAGCATTTAGTAATTGTCACATGTAAATGTTATGGTCTTGTTTTCCAATTTAAAAAAAATCTTAGTCACAGACATGCTTCACAAAAAATGCAATAATCAGGCTAGCCAGAACTGGATGGAAAAAACAAAACAAAACAAAAAACAACAACAAACAAACAGACCGACATTTTCAACTGTAGAAATGCCAAAACTGTCATTCAAAAATTGGTAAAGTATCATTTTTAAAGCCTATATGAATACATCTCATCGTATATGGATATAGCTTCTTTAATTAATTTCTTTGACAAATTCATCTAAACTTGCTAGCCAGGCCATAAAATGTTACCAGAATTAGATGCTGTAATGGCCACTTTATGTATTGTTAGGTAAAGCCATCTTTTTGACTTGGAGATTTATGAAGCCATTGATTCTTTCTCTAGCACTCTTTGTGCCGCCTGGTATGTTAATAGGCTCATCTACACCTCAGAGGCTCGGTGTGGATGATCTGATCCATATCACATTTGTCTGGCCTAGCAGAGTCACTAACTGTGAGCTGCTGATGGATGAGTGCATCAATGTTCTTTGTTATAAATAAAACTGCCATCCATGGTAAGTAATATTTGCTCAATGTCTGCAGCACAAAGCCGACCAAAGCATGTTGCTTGACAGTTGAATAAATTACAGCATATATCCATGGGTCTTCATGTTAAAAATAAAGAAAAGGGATTGGACACTGGTGTCAAACAAATGAAAACACATTCATGACCTCGTGACCCTCATTATACATATCCAAGCCAATTTACTGCCACTGTCCTGCTTGCAGCTGACCATATAAAGACTACCTATAAAACATATTCAGCTAAGAAATATAACATTAAATCATAATGATTTAAACTGCCTATATGCTGATTAAATCTTTTTTGGTGGAAGTCACCAACAGACAACCCGTGCTTCAGTCAAATCATGGGAGCAGTATTTAATAACTAATTGCTCGTGCAATTCACTAGGAGGTTAATGTTGCATGAAGGAATGTCATACTTACTGTGCAGCATTATCCAAATGGGACTTGCTGGCCTGACCCAAAGCAGGGAGTTACTTTCATTATCCAAAAAACAGTGGAGCACTGCACATACCCATGGCTATACCACAACATTCATGCCAGTGCTTCAGTGAGTATCTTAACGGAAGTCTTAAAAATCATAATACACAATTAAGCTGGCACAAGCAACTGTATCTACTGCCAGGTGCCAAGATCTCACCACTGCTACATTGGTTCATAAGGAGGAAAATGAATGGAGAATATTACTTTGCATTTAATCTTAAGCTATTCTCCAGCTGCTACATATAAACCATTAAACTCTACTTTCCGTTCTTGTAAAGGTAATAAAGCATAACGTAATCCACAATTTGCCACAGCATTTTGTTATTGTGCTTAAATGGAAAGCATAATTGCATGCAATATTAATAAAAGGGGCAAAAGCATTGTGGGAAGTAGCTTTCTCTCAAAAAACAAAAAATAAAAAGTAAAGCTGGATTATAATGTGAATTATACTGTGGAGTAGGGATGTAGGGGTATAAGTATACACTGTGACACTATGTATCGCAGTGACAAATTTCATGATTGTGAGAATGTGAAATTCACATCATGAACTATTTGAGAAGAATTGACTGAGGTGGGAGAAAGAGGGGAAAGGATCCCTGATTAAAGCCACTCAGGATTGGCTTGACATGATTTACTCCCTCAGGAAGTATATCTAGAAGGGAGAATGGCCTTGTGGAGAATATCGCTCCCCCTTCTGACTTCTCGGAGAGTGTCGCTCCCCCCTAGCTTCGTGAAGAGCGTCACTTCCCCCTCAGGTTCCACCTTGTGCTTCCTTCCCTCTGCTACCTGCATGGTGGCTATCTCTCCATGTTCATGCTCAGCCTGGGACATTGCATCGTCCTTCAGAGGTACAGAAGAGATCGCCCCACATCTATACCAGAGAGAGGAGGTCAATTGTCCTTATTCTGGCCCGGCAAGGGATGGCGCTCATAAGGATCATGTACTGCTAAGCGACATATGGTCTGGTAGACCAGGGTCCGAACATGATTGAGGGGACTACACACTATGATTTCCATCAGCCACTGCATTGTCACATGTCTGGTTTCACCTGTTTGATTAATTAGTACTTGTGTGTGTGTATATATAGTCATGTTTTGCACTGCACAGGTTGTCTTGCCAAATGAACAGTGGGAACAGTCCTCTCCTGGCTCAGGTCTTATCTCACCGATCGTTATCAGTTCGTAGATGTAAATGGTGAATTCTCCATGCGTACTGAGGTTACTTTTGGAGTTCCACAGGGTTCTGTTTTAGGCCCACTGCTCTTTACTTTATATATGCTACCCCTAGGTCAAATTATTCGTAAACATGGAATTAGCTTCCACTGTTATGCTGATGATACACAGTTGTATGTTTCAGCGAAGCCAGAGGACAGACATAAGCTTAGTAAAGTTGAGGATTGTGTAAAGGACATTAGACATTGGATGTTAATTAACTTCCTTCTGCTTAATTCTGATAAAACAGAAATACTTTTATTAGGCCCACGTGTAGCTAGAAGTATTCTTTCTGATCACATGGTTACTCTGGATTTTCTTTCTGTTTCATCATGTGCAGCAGTTAAAGACCTTGGAGTGATTATTGACTCCAGCCTATCATTTGATGCTCATGTAGATAATATTACTAGGATAGCCTTCTTTCATCTCAGAAATATTTCTAAAATAAGAAACATATTGTCACTACATGATGCGGAAATACTAGTTCATGCATTCGTCACCTCTAGATTAGATTATTGTAATGCCATACTGTCTGGATGTTCCAGTAGGAATATAAATAAGCTCCAATTAGTCCAGAATGCAGCTGCTAGAGTCCTAACTAGAACTAGAAGATACGACCATATCACACCGGTATTATCAATACTGCATTGGCTCCCAGTAAAATCTCGCATTAATTATAAAATACTCTTATTAACCTATAAAGCACTAAATGGTCTCGCGCCACAATATCTAAGCGACCTTTTGGTTTTATATGATCCGCCACGCCTACTTAGATCAAAAGATGCAGGCTATCTGACGGTACCTCGAATAGTGAAGGCTACAGCAGGGGGAAGAGCTTTCTCTTATAGGGCCCCACAGTTATGGAACAGTCTTCCTATTAGTGTTCGGGACTCAGACACAGTCTCAGTGTTTAAGTCTAGGCTTAAAACATATTTGTTTACTCAAGCCTACCCTGACTAGATTCTGTTCTACTTTCTCCCTCTCTCCTGTCGCCGAGCCCCACATGAATTTATGGAGATACTAGAGATCCAGATCCTTTCTGCCTCTGGATGGAGCTCAAATCTTCTTTAATTCCAGACTGCTGGGACTACGGCTGCTCTTAACGCCATACAGACTTCATATAAATCCATAATGAACTTTTTCACAATATCTGTTGTTACCCAGATGAGGATGGGTTCCCTTCTGAGTCGGGTTCCTCTCAAGGTTTCTTCCTCTTAAAACATCTTTTTTTTTTTTTTTTTACAATATTGAACCTCTGTTTGTAGCAGTTTTATTTAGTGCAGTTTTATAATGGTTCAGAAATAAAAAGAAGTCTTTTCAGTCCAAATTTTGTTCAAATATGACCTGAATCCTTAATCCATGGATCAAAAGGGATTGTGACCGAAGTGTATAGATTTTGCTGTTTGCTAAATTAATACAAACACAGATATGAATCTGTGGCCCTAAGAACAGTGAGGGCCAAACTGTCCTCAGCCATCAGAGAGGCAAAGCACACACATGCCCAGAAAATCCACAGTCACTTCATGTTCAACAGCAACATATGGCGCATGTGGCAGGTCATTCAGGCCATCAGCAACTATCGGACAACATAGTCACATGCCTGTGACTGTGATGCCTCCCTTCCAGATGTGCTAAACAACTTCTACGCTCAGTTTGAGGCACAGAATTACAAGACAGCGAGGATGACCACAAGGTACACTGTCTAACCATGGCTGATGTAAGGAAAACTCTATGCAGAGTCAACCCACGGAAAGCTGCTGGACCAGACAGCATTCTTGGTAGAGTGCTCAGAAGATGTGCAGACCAACTGGTGGATGGTCTCATTGACATCTCCATCTGAGCAGTGCCGTCATTCCAATGTGCTTCAAGACCACCACCATTGTCCCCATGCCGAAGTAGTCTTCAGTGTCCTGCCTCAATGACTACCGTCCTGTTGCACTCACATCCATCATGAAGTGATTCGAGAGGCTCATCATGAGGTACATCAAGATCCTGCTGTCCCTCCTCAATGGACCCCCTGCAATTCATTTTCATCCCAACTGCTCAACAGACAATGACATCACCCTACGTCTGGCCCTCATCCACCTTGACAAAAAGCACACCTACGTTTGAATGCTGTTCATAGACTTTAGTTCAGTATTCAACGCAATCATTCCTCAGTACCTGATTGGAAAGCTGAACCTACTGGGCCTGAGCACCTCCCTTTGCAACTGGACCCGGGACTTCCTAACTGGGGGACCTCAGTCAGTCCGGTTAGGGAGCAACATCTCCAACACCACCACACTGAGCATGGGGCCCCCAGGGCTGTGTGCTCAATCCCCTGCTGTTCACTCTGCTGACTCACAACTGTGCAGCAATGCACAGCTCAAATCACATCAAATTCGCTGATGACACGACTGTGGTAGGTCTCATCAACAAGACCAATGGGTCAGAATACAGAGATGAGGTGCAGCAGTTAATGGACTGGAGCAGAGCCAACAACCTGTCTCTGAATATGGACAAAACAAAAGAGATGGTTGTTGACGTCAGGAAATCATAGAGAGCACCAAATTCTTTGATGTTCACCTGTTGGAGAACCTCACCTGGTCCCTCTATTTTATATATATACATATATATATGTATGTATGTATATATGTATAAATGTATATATATATATATATATATATATATATATATATATATATATATATATATATATATATATATATATATATATATATATATATATATGTGTGTATATGTACAGTGAGGGAAAAAAGTATTTGATCCCCTGCTGATTTTGTACGTTTGCCCACTGACAAAGAAATGATCATTCTATAATTTTAATGGTAGTTGTATTTGAACAGTGAGAGACAGAATAACAACAAAAAAATGCAGAAAAACGCATGTCAAAAATGTTATAAATTGATTTGCATTTTAATGAGGGAAATAAGTATTTGACCCCTCTGCAAAACATGACTTAGTACTTGGTTTAAAAACCCTTGTTGGCAATCACAGAGGTCAGACGTTTCTTGTAGTTGGCCACCAGGTTTGCACACATCTCAGGAGGGATTTTGTCCCACTCCTCTTTGCAGATCTTCTCCAAATCATTAAGGTTTCGAGGCTGACGTTTGGCACTCGAACCTTCAGCTCTCTCCACAGATTTTCTATGGGATTAAGGTCTGGAGACTGGCTAGGCCACTCCAGGACCTTAATGTGCTTCTTCTTGAGCCACTCCTTTGTTGCCTTGGCCGTGTGTTTTGGGTCAATGTCATGCTGGAATACCCATCCACGACCCATTTTCAATGCCCTGTCTGAGGGAAGGAGGTTTTCACCCAAGATTTGACGGTACATAGCCCCGTCCATCGTCCCTTTGATGCGGTGAAGTTGTCCTGTCCCCTTAGCAGAAAAAAAACCCCAAAGCATAATGTTTCCACCTCCATGTTTGACGGTGGGGATGGTGTTCCAGGGGTCATAGGCAGCATTCCTCCTCCTCCAAACACGGCGAGTTGAGTTGATGCCAAAGAGCTCCATTTTGGTCCCATCTGACCACAACACTTAAACCCAGTTGTCCTCTGAATCATTCAGATGTTCATTGGCAAACTTCAGATGGGCATGTATTGAGCAGCGGACCTTGCGGGCGCTGCAGGATTTCAGTCCTTCACGGCGTAGTGTGTTACCAGTTGTTTTCTTGGTGACTATGGTCCCAGCTGCCTTGAGATCATTGACAAGATCCTCCCGTGTAGTTCTGTGCTGATTCCTCACTGTTCTCATGATCATTGCAACTCCACGAGGTGAGATCTTGCATGGAGCCCCAGGCCAAGGGAGATTGACAGTTCTTTTGTGTTTCTTCCATTTGTGAATAATCGCACCAACTGTTGTCACCTTCTCACCAAGCTGCTTGGCAATGGTCTTGTAGCCCATTCCAGACTTGTGTAGGTCTACAATCTTGTCCCTGACATCCTTGGAGAGCTCTTTGGTCTTGGCCATGGTGGAGAGTTTGGAATCTGATTGATTGATTGCTTCTGTGGACAGGTGTCTTTTATATAGGTAACAAACTGATATTAGGAGCACTCCCTTTAACAGTGTGCTCCTAATCTCAGCTCGTTACCTGTATAAAAGACACCTGGGAGCCAGAAATCTTTCTGATTGAGAGGGGGTCAAATACTTTTTTCCCTCATGAAAATGCAAATTAATTTATAACATTTTTGACATGCGTTTTTCTGGATTTTTTTTGTTGTTATTCTGTCTCTCACTGTTCAAATACAACTACCATTAAAATTATAGACTGATAATTTCTTTGTCAGTGGGCAAACGTACAAAATCAGCAAGGGATCAAATACTTTTTCCCCTCACTGTATGTATGTATGTGTGTGTATATATATATATATATATATATATATATATATATATATATATATATATATATATATATATATATATATATGTGTGTGTGTGTGTGTGTGTGTGTGTATGTATGTATGTATGTATGTGTGTGTATATATATATATATATTCATATTCTACAGAGGGACTATTGAGAGCATCCAGAAGAGCTGCATCACTGCCTGGTTAGGAGATTTCACCATCATGGATCACAAGACCCTGCAGCAGATAGTGAGGACAGCTGAGAATATCATCATTGTCTCTCTTCCCGCCATCATAGACCACACACTGCATCCGCAAAGCCACCAGCATTGTGGATGACCCCACACATGCCTCACACAAACTCTTCATCCTCCTGCCATCTGGCATAAGGTACCAAAGCATTTGGGCCCTCGCGGCCAGACTGTGTAACAGTTTCTTCCCCCAAGACATCAGACCCCTCAGTACTCAAAGACTGGACTGACAACACACACACACACACACACACGCACACATGCGCACACACACACACACACACACACACACACACACACACACACACACACAGAGAGTAAGCTGAACATCATCCCACTCCTCTAGCAATTTTTGCACATTTCTATATTGACTAACTGCATTTTTGCTGCTGATATATTTATAAAAAATATTGTACTTACATTCTTGTCACGACTGTATTCTCTACTGCTATCACAATATATGTTATGTCCATATATGGTATAAGCTTATTCGCTGAATACTATGCCATAGTATGTTAAGTTTACATTCACAGTATTTTTATTATATTGTTATTGTTTTGCACTACCTGTTATAACTTCTGTACTAGAATGGTGTAATGGTCAGCGCTACATCATCACTTACTGTTCCTGTTGTCCTGTTTTAGTAGTAACTGGACATTCTTATGCTGTTTGCACACGTTTGCAAGTACACTTTATGTAAAAATAAATTATTAGTTTATTGCCTTATTTAGTTCTGTGTAGTCTTTTGTAGTCCTGTGTTGTTTTATCACCATGGTCCTGGAGGAACGTTGTTTCGTTTCACTGTGTACTGTACCAGCTGGATATGGTTCAAATGACAATAAAGACACTTAACTTGACTTAGACATTTTTTATAAGAAAGCTTCAGAAAGTTTCACATTAAGACTTGCTGTGTGCATTGGGACTGGGATCCTGCACGATGAAACAACAAAATTAACACAGCCACAAGGTGTTTTATGCAGTGCTTTGAAAGCACTGATTATACTGAGAGTTGGGGTTGTCATGTTACAGCAACATTCACCACCCATCTACTCTTAAAAAAAAAAGGTGAAAAACACGAAGCTAGCCAAAATAGTTTTAATAAAATGCTGCATAAAGTAACCATTTTGACTTATAGCAGCACTATGCGACAGCATCACAGTGAAGTGACGTTTTCTGGAATGCAACATACTCAAAACTGAAATAAATCTTAAAATATTATTAGATGGTTGTTGTTATCAGATATGGGTCACATATAGACCACTATATCTACAGACACTTCCACTTTAAATGTGAACACAGATATGAATGCCTGAAGCACTAAAAGATACAGATACAGCAAGTATCTATATCAAAACATCAAATATGTTTCCTTACATATTACCCACACCAGACCATGGGAACATATCACCACCACACAAAGTTACACTGGCTCTCTATTTGCTTCCATATACTGTATAAAATACTTCTTCTGCTCTTTACGTCCCTGCATGGTCTGGCCCCCACCTACTTATCTAACCTCCTTCTTCCATACTCTCAGATCATCTGACACTTACCTCCTTGCTGTCCGTTCAGCTAGAGTGCACTGTAGGAGATAGGGCTTTTAGTGTTAATGCCCCTAAAGCAATCAAGCAATCAAGATGTGAATGAAGTATAGACTTTCAGCTTTAATTCAATGGGTTTAACAAAAATATTGCATATTTGGAATAATTGTTAGGAATTACAGACATTTTTTTATATAGTCCCTCTATTTTCACAGGCTCAAAAGTAATTGGACAATTAACAATCACTTTCATATACAGGTGTGGCCTGTTTCATCATTATTTTATGACAAAATGAGGAGATAAAAGGTCTGGAGTTGATTCAAAGTGTTGAATTTGCATTTGGTAGCTGTTCATGTGAACTCTCAATATGTGGTCCAAAGAGGTGTCGATGCAAGTAAAGGAGGCTGTCATTAGGCTGAAAAAAACAAAACAGGTCTATCAGAGAGATAGCAGAAAGGAGTTGCTAAATGAATAATTTGGTACATTCATAAAAAGAAGGAATGCACTGGCGGGCTCAGCAACACCAAAAGGCCTGGAAGAACACGGAAGAATAAAGGCATGGCAGAATGGGAGAATTCTTTCCTTGGTAAAGAAAAAACCCTTTCCCAAAAATTAGCCAAGTCAAGAACACTCTGGAGGAGGTAGGCATATGATTGTCAAAGTCTACAATCAAGAGATGCCTTGATGAATGTAAATATAGTGGGTTTACCTCAAAATGCAACCATAGGTAACACTCAAGTACAGAAAGGCCAGACTAGACTTTGCTAGAAAACATAAACATAACATAGTCTGTCCAGTTCTAGAACAAGATTCTTTGGACAGATGAATCAAAGATTAATGGGAATAGACCCATTATTCTGGGAAGAGAAGAGTATGGAGAAGGCAAAGAAGGGCTAATGATCCAAAGAATACCCCAACATCTGTCAAACTTGGTAGAGGAAGTGTTATAGCATGGGCATGTATGGCTGCCAATGGAACTGGGTCACTGGTGTTTATTAATGATGTGACTACTGATAGAAATAGCAGGATGAATTCTGAAGTGTATAGAGCTACAATGGATATAAAAAGTCTGCACACCCCTGTTAAAATGGCAGGTTTTGTTGATGTAAATAAAATTAAACCAAGATAAATCATGTCAGAACTTTTTCCACCCTCAATGTGAAATTACAACATATAAAAATTAAGTGAAAAACAATTAGTTACAAAACATTAAGTTACAATAACCTGGTTGCATAAGTTTGCACATCTGTTTATAATTGGGGTTGTTGCTGTGTTCATAATGAACCAATCACATTCAATCTTATGTTCAAAATGAATTATCATGCAGTTGTCATCAATTAAATTATTCTGATTAACCCCAACTAAAGACCAACTGTTTCTGTAGGAATTTCTTGACATCTCCTTGGTTTCATCTGACTCTTAAAGCCATGGTCCTCAGAGAGATTACAAAGCATGTACGGTATCTCACATGTTGAAAGGTGTTAATCAGGACAGGGGTATAAAAGGATTTCCAAAACATTAGATATACCATGGAACACCATGAAGGCCTTCATCAACAAGTGGAGAAGATGAAGCACCAAAATGACATTACCAAGAACAGCACTTCCCTCCTATTTACAAAAGGACAAGACAAAAACTTAACAGGGAGACTGCCAAAAGACCAACAGCAACATTAAAGGAGCTGCAGGAATATCTGACAAGTACTGACTACTCTCTGCATGTGACCACAATTTCTCATATTCTACACATGTCTGGGCTATTCGGTAGGTTGGTTAGACAGAATCCCTTTCTCTCAAAAAACATCCAAGAGCTACTAAATCACCCCAAACCATGAGGCAAAATGTGCTATGATGTGACGAGACCAATTCCAAAAGTTATAATAATTCCAAAAGGTATGTTTGGTGCAAATAAAAGCACATCACCAAAAGTACACCATATCCACGGTGAAGAATGGTGGTGGCATCATCATGCTTTAGGGCTACTTTTCTTCAGCCAGAACAAGGGGTTTAATCAATGTGGAGGGAATCATGAATAGTTACAAATACCAGTCAATTTTAGTGGAAAATCTTCTTTCCTATTTCTCTTAATAGTGTCTCATAGTAAGCTGAAGATGAAAAGAAATCTCACCTTTCAGTATGACAGTAACCCACAGCATACATCCAACTCAACAAAGAAATGTCAAGAGTAAATTCGACTACCTAAATAAATAAATAAAAAATACAGAGAGCGCATTCGCACTGGATTAACCTGGGGTCTAACAAAACCACATCCATATAAAAAACTGATCAACCTAGTAAAGTTCACTAAATGCAATACTTGCATGTTTATGCAATATTCAGTGAAAGTAATATATTTTCAGAGGCACTGGAAAGGCAAGGCAATTTTTTTTGTTGTTTTTGCTATAAACTGAGGACATGTAGGTTTGAGATCATATGAATATGAGACGATAGATCAGAATTTCAACTTTAATTTCCTGATATTTACATCTATATGTGTTAAGAAACTTAGAATATGGCACCTTTGGTGGCAGAGCACCCAAATTTTTGGGGAGCAAAGATATTTTGCTCCCATATCCCTTGTTTTCAAAAGCTACATCTATAAAGTTATCCACTGACATTACCAAACTGTTGCATTCATCTTTTGTGATGCCTTCCAGGTTTGTACTGCAGCTTCTTTCAGCTTTTGTTTGTTTTGTGATGTTTCTCCCATCAGTCTCCTCTTCAGGAGGTGAAATGCATGCTCAGTTGGGTTAAGGTCTAGTGAATGACTTGGCCGATCTAAAACTTAATACTTTTTTCCCCTGATGAAGACTTCTGTTGTATTAGCAGAATATTTTGGGTCTTGCAACATGATGAAGTTACTCTCAATTTGATTTTATGTACTTCTCATTAAATTGGCAAACAGAATATTTGTGTAGACTTCTGAATACATTCTGCTGCTAGGTATCACAAGCCACTGTTCAAAGAAGACTTTGAGTGCAGAAATATAGAGGCCATACTATAAGATGCAATCCATTGTTGGTTTTGTTGTTTTATCCACAGCTCTCACAATATTTTTGTCATCAACTGTTGTTTTCTTTGGCTGACCTGTTGTTTTCCTTGGCTGACCTGTTCGATGTCTGGTTGTTAGTATAATAATGGTTTCTTTCTTTTTCAGGACATCAGCTATCAGCTTATCAGATATGCCCAATGCTTGTACAATGGCTCTGAACGATGTTTCCTATTTTCTCAGCTTCAAAATTCAGTTTATCTTTTTTTAACATAAAATGCAGAAACCAAGGACTTAAACCAAGAGTAGACATTCAGAGTTATTAATTGTTTAAACAATCAACCTAACAAGGCACACCTGAACAATGAGAAATATCGGTCGGTCACATGTTATAATAATTTTATCACTTGAAAAATGTGTGGGTTCAAAGAAAAGGTATCATGTTCTAAGTTGTGTAGCACCTCTAGATGGACATAAGGAAATGAAAGCTGAAATTCTGACCCATCATCTTGTAGTCATCTTTTGATATCAAACCCAAATGTCTTCAGTGTATATGTAGCAAAAACAAAAGAATGGACCTTGCCATTCCAATACTTTGAGAGAGGTCCTAATCTGACCCCCTTTGAAAAAAGTTTGGACAACCCTGCTTTACAGCTATACTACCTACATGGTGCAGCCTTATGTCTCACACGGTACAAAGAGGATTAAGTAATCCTGCTTTTCCATTGCAGGAACTTTCCCCAGGAACTAGGAACTGTTGGAGGTACTCTGTGTGTTTCCACCGCAGGGACCAGGGTCTAAATTAAGTTCTGGGTAAAATATTAGCCCTCGCAAAGTCCATACTCGGGAGGTGGTACTTTTAAAAAAGCCAGGAACTTTGGGGGGTGGGATTTGGGCGCTGAGCATGCTGATTGGTTGAGTGTATGCAGCATTTTTTTTTTCAACACCATTTTTAAAAGTCTGTTGTGCTGCGTACAGTAACTGTTGTACTTTAGAAGCAGATAGAAATGCAGACAACAAACATCAGGAGTAACCGAATGCTCCCTTGAAAAATGTTCCTGGGACTAATAGTTCCCAGCAATTTCGGTGGAAAAGCGGCTCATGTAAGTAAGTACCTACATGGTGACACACACATGGTCCTAAGGTAAGGCATGTCCCAGCAATTCTTTGTATTCTCAATGTAATTCTGACCTGAAGTCATTCAAAGCACATATGAGTTCTGATATGGAAACATTCGGAGAGGTAAAATAAATAATGGGTTGGACAGATGTGCAAACATTCATAGCAATGGATGTAGCTCTGTTACTTGCTTAAAGTTAATTGTTAGCTTGGTAAGAACAGTTAACTGTTCTGGCCCAGCTTATATTCTGCCCTAATGTTGAGTGATATTGTGATTTTTCTGGTTTATAATTATTAGTGTGTCACTTTAAGTATTTCACTAAACCCTGATAACAGAAAATCTAATATACTGTATATCACATTAAAGCTACAGTGTGCAGTATTTTATTAGTCGAAAACAACAACAACAACAAAAACAACATTATAATTATTTATATAAATATTGCCCAGCTCATATATGTTGAATGCCAACTTTGGGCTTGAAAGAAGTCTGACTACAGAGTGACAGACAACAGCTGTCAGCCAATCAATGGAGAGAAGAATTGTGAGAGAGAAAACAAATGATTCAGAGTGAAAGTAAATATAATACTAAAAGAGAAAAAATTATGACTGCTGGAGTTTTAGCTTTTTTCTTGTTAAACATGTATGGCATTTATTTGTTCTAGTTTAGCAGGAAGCTAGTGAATAGTAGTCAGCCAATTTATGCTCATTGTGGAATCTGGTCTATAACCCAGTTGTGAAGTTGTTTAGCTAGGGGACTAATGATAGCTGGTTAGTGACTAAAGGAGGGGTTTGTAGGTTCCTCTGTATTTCTGTATGTCAAACTATAGTGTGAGAATGTAGGTCACCTAGTTGTGTATATTTATAGTTCATTGTTTAAGATAGTGCTTTTGACAAGCTAGAGAACAAAATACACAAATTAGGAGATAAAACACACACAGAGCACAGCTTGTGTAATTAAAAATATATACACCAGGAGTCTCATTTATCAAAGCATGATTAAAACAAGTTCTAATTTTGTCCAGTGCACACTTGAAAATTGTCATTTTTCACACGTGTATGCACATGTATGTATGGACATAAATAAATGCTATAAGCTCTACATTGTTCTGCTCATACATGGCTTTATTTCTTTCACTAAAGAAACACCACCAAATTTCTATATATGGTAAACAACTTCCCTTTAACATGGTGATTTAATGGCTGTGTATGTGCTCTCTATTGTCGCAATTACAACCGGGTAAACCTGTGTTGGTGTGCAAAATCCTCATTATTGTTGCCTTTCTGCTACCATATTTGGAAATGTAATGTACTGCAGGGCGAACGATATGAAGCACGTATGACATGTCATTATTCAGTTCATAGTTGGTTGGGAAATACAAATGAAATTTTAGAATAGAAAAAAATGGAGTGTGCACAGGGATGCTATTTCTGTGTTTTGCTGGCCTTTCTTACAGTGAAGAGAGTCTCTTGCAAAGACCAAATAAAATCACACTGGGAAAACAAAATTGACTGATGAGTCACTCATCACTCTCAGTAGAGAGGTTCCTCTGCTCCTTAAAAGCACATTCATCCCTGAGCAAAGTTCTTTGTGCAAAATCTTCAAACAATGCATCATCCCAATTAATCTTTAGATGTGTCTTTTAAATGATTTTGCTCTACATTTCATGTCAACGTTCTGCTCCTTGGTGTGAGTATCATAGTCAGTAATGACAGGATTGCTGATCATAATTAGTCTACCTACAATTACATGCTTCTACCATTAGGAGTTTCTGCATACACATTCAGTAGTGTTCGTAAATATGCGCACAACCTCATACACAAGAATAACTTGATAAATTACATTCTGTGAACAGAAACTTGCGTATGCATGAATTATGCTAACGAAACTATGCATATGCGGTTGGTAAACGAGACTCCAGAAGTAGTCAGAGCTGTCTTGTTCTTCCAATAATAGTATTTCCAATAGATAGAGTTATTGGGCTAAATCAATCATGTTGTATATTGGCAGAGCCAACTCCAAAGCAGATACATGCAAACCAACACATTTGAAGTTGATTAGGTAGAGGACTACCTTAAACCCATGATTAGTTGAGAAACAATACTTTATCAGCGTAAAAAACAAAACAAAAACACTATCACCCTCATAAAAAAAAAAAAAAATACTGTATGACTGATAAAATGCCAAACACAGAAGAGATAATACCATTAACTGTCCTGTCCACTGACCCTCACCTACTCAGAAACAACATGTTCACAGAATGAGCATGGGGCATCATGATTCCTGCCCTCTCTGTTAGCACTTGTTGTAGTTCCCATTTTTGACCTAGATGTAATAATAATGTTATGAAGCTAAATGGGGCAGTGAGCACACTGCTCCATGATTGCACAACCTGTTGAAAGGTGAAAAAATCTGGCTGATATCTGCCCTACATACCCCTATGGTTGAGCCACCACTGTGGTAATGGCAAACGTTTTCATTCATGATGGTGGTTCAGTGTGATGCAAATGCTAACAGTCTTTGAATATGAGACCTCCATGTGGTTAAGCACAGATTAAATATGGGATCTTGGTTTGGACCACATTATGAATGAATTCTTATTTTCTATTACCTTTAAGCTTCTGAGTCCTTAAACATACATAGTTAGTTGTTAATAGCCTACTGAAATTTTAACTATATTCAGATCCCAGATATAACTACAGTTCTACTCCCTTTCGTTCTTGACCACCAGGACAGTTTCCTTCTGAATTAGTGGAGTATTTCCATTTGATCTTTCCTTGCACAGTACCAGTAGCCAAGTCCTCACCTTGTAACTGTGACCCCATTGGGCAGCCTATTGAAACGTCCCTGGTATGTTTTGCTCATCGTCGTTCCCATTCTCAATTTGCCACGTATTACTTACCATGGCTGACTGTTGCCTATGGTTTGTGTCAGCATGTAGTAGCGTGTACTGTGGATACAGAGAAACTAATTTCCAAATTTTATTAATTTATACATTCAATCTTGTGTTTCAAGTCAGGATGGCAAGCTGTTTGTTTTGCCAGGCCCAGATGGAGTTGGACGATGGACAATGACCAATGGCCAAATTGCCTGGGACTGACACATCCTCAACAAGAACTTACAGAGATTTGCTTTAAATGCAGCATAATGCCAGCACCAATGTATGAAGCTTGCAGGCTATGTCAATACTACTGACTATTCATTATATGAAACTTTAGATACATGATTTGTGTCCATTGTAGTTTTAGGCTTTTGACTGAGTTACACTGAATGTTTTGAAAATATATCACCCACTCTTCTGCCTCAGAGCAAAAATGCATCATCTCTGCATCAAAATCGTGCCAGACATAACTCCTTTTTTACATTTTCTCACAAACCAGTGGATGTAAGGCATGGTTTCTTTTTCCAGAACAATGATTTTAGTATTTAAAATTCTTACAGTGAAATTAGGAAAGAAATAACTTTAACTTTAACTTTGTTAAACTTTGGGCAAATATTCTAGAGCGCAATTTAACCAAAACATGACCAGTGTCATGTAACGGGGTTGGAGACGGATGCAAATGCAGTTAAAGTTGAGGGGAAATCCGTGACAACCAGAATTAATTAATTCTTAAACTCAAAATAGCATATCGAAAGAATGAAAAAGTGACCTCAATTATGCGTCATTTTTACATTAATCTGTGTGTCAAATTTATTGCAAATGAAATTAAATAAATTAAAAGAATAAATGTTTTTGTGACATTCACTTCTGTTGCAATACAGCACTTTTTAAATCCCTGACAGAGTGTCATACTTTCTGCTGCTCTTCATCATGCAAAACAATAAGTATTGTATCAAGTATTATTATTTAGACCAACAAAACACATAGTTTTCAATGAGAAATCTGTAGTGATCAAATTAATATTCTTATCTTAATAAAGTCCTTTCCACTTTCTGTTCATCAGCCTTATATATACAATCAGCCTTAATATAGTCGCAATACACACTCATCTATACACCTGCACATTCATGCAATTATCCAGTCAGCCAACCATGTGGCAGCAATGCATGCAGATCATGCAGATACAAGTCAAGAGCTTCAGGTAATGTTCACATCAAACATCAGAATTGGGGAAAATGTGATCTTGACTTTGACCATGGCAAGGTTGCTGCTGCCAGATGGGCTGGTTTGAGATTTTCAGAAACTGCTGATCTTCTGGGTACAACAGTCACAAGAGTGTACACAGAATCGAACAAAAACATTAACTGAGCAGCAGTTCTGTGGGTGGAAATGGGAAAAAATACATTTACGCTTTATCAACCCATTTACATATAGGCTTTATCAATCAATGAAGGCTAACATGTGCATCTTCCGAGACACATTTCGATCTGCTGCTCTTGCTGAGACCCCAGGAAGTATAACACGCTCAAAGGGACAGTGTTATCTTCCATCTTCCGCAGATTGGCTAGTTTTGCTGTGCTTGATAGTGGTGATTTTTTGTTTGTTTAAAGAAAAGTGCCTGATTTAAAAGGGAACGATCTAATGGCTACCCCTAACAGCCCCCACCCCCTCCACACACAAAAAAAAAAACACTTCTGTTCTGAGATCTCTATAGAAGAAAAATCTGCCAATTACAGAGTCATGAACTGTACAGAGGCCATTTTAATAATCTGAATGGGCCACCCAGAAATTCAGCTTAAGTGGATTTATAACCTGACTCTAAATACATTCCCTCTATAAAACACTGACATAACTTTTTAGTTTAAGTTGCAACAACTAAAGTTGCCTTCATAGGCTGCATAGGCTGTATGAACTCAGTTGGCATAGCTTTCTTGAGTAGTGTAAAGCACTTTCAACAGATTTCTACTTTTTTCCCCTTTCTAGCTGCTAGCTGCAGTCTAGAGGTATATGAAATGGTCTTGCCAGTTAGTAGTGAAACATGATGATGGAATTTTGCAACTCTTTTACTCTGACTTGTCACAATACTACCATGCTCCTGTCATGAAATTCACAGCTGTGTGATAATTCATGTAAAACCAGAACTGGGATTTTTGCATAACACATCAGTGTGTGTGCAAAAATACTTAGGAGATAAGTGGTCCCAACCTTACTTTTCATATGTCCATATCACCAAACTTTGCACCATGTGGTTTAGAGTGAACACATTCTTGTACAAGCTTTGACAAAGCAAGCACATGCTGCATGGCTGGGATCAAAAGCTATATTATGTATAATGATACAGATTTAATTTCCAACCTTAGCATTACTCAGCAAAGCCACTCTTCCATCTGTGAAGCTCACCTTCAAATCCAGCAGCACAGAGGCACCAGTAACTGACATTCATGCAGGTGCCACCATTAGCACATGGGGAACTCTTGCATTCATCTGTCTTGATCTCGTAGAGCACTCCTATGTACCCTGGCTGGCACCGGCAGGTGTCGCTATGCTGCTGGTCCACACAGACGCTGTCTTCTGAGCACTCATGCCTAATGCAGTAGTCAATGTCAAGCTCACAGTAGACCCCAGTGTATCTGTGGTCACACAGACAACTGTCAATTCATTAAATAATAAAAAAAAAGATTATAACAACAATTTTACATCTAAATAATATTCATAGTGCATACATCTTGTTTAATATTCTTTCCTCTCACACTTATTATCCATTTATTTACCCAATCTAATTGGAAGCAGGAAATACTGTATGGTGATCTGAGGGACTTTGACAACAGCCAAAATGTAATGGCTAGATGATGGCTAGACAACACCATCAGAGCATCTCCAAAACAACAGTTCTTGTGGAGTGTTCCAAGAAATAAATAACTGCATCACAATGATAGATGTAATTTGATTTGGGTTTTACTGACTACAGTATATAAACACACTGATATAAACAGCTGTGTTTGTATGGAATGACTAATTTTTACATGCATAAGCCACAGTAAATTCCTTATAAAAAAAAAAATGTGCTGCTGGTTGGCACAATCCACATATACAATTTTCTTTCAGGGAAAAGAGCTACAGGTACTTACCTGTACCCAGCGATTTCATCCACACAAGTGGCTCCATTCTGACACCAATGCTGAGTACAGTCATTAATGTTAACCAAACAGTTTCGTCCTGTCCAAGCTGGTGCACAAATGCAGCTGTAACTGATGGTACTGTTGATGAGACCACGTCCCCCATTGCTACACACCTGTCAAATATCAGAATGTTTTATTATCTACAATGCACACTTACAAATGCACATACATGTGGATGTGGGTATTATTATCAAAAGGGCAATTCATTGATGATGAATTCTAAATTCTGAAGGAGTTGATTTATTTAATATAACAGCAGCTCTAACAATAGTTCCATATAAATGAATTTACTCATTCTAATACAAAATAAGTAATTAACTAACTGAAAGAACTAAAGCAGATGCTATCATAATTTAATCCTAATCTTAATCAGGTTTAAAAAATTGAGCTAAGTAACAAAGAAAAATGTATAATCATTGATATGGTGAATATTTCTGTAAGATGTCATTTATTTATGGAAGGAGACTCCAGTGCTTTGTACTTTGTGCCATTATACTTTAAGGCTTATTTCTATTAACTGACATTAGTAGCAGTTATTATATACTGTAAGCAAAATCAGGGACTAATGTGGCTTATAGACATAACACAATGTTAAATGTAACTTTAAACACATAAAAAGTATGACGTCTTATTCTTTAAAAAATAAAAATGTGCAATAAATGGAAATCACTACTGTGGCATATGTAGAACAAAGCATTTGAGGACATGCATAGAGTATTTATAATAGAACACCCTGTCATGTTTTATTCTACAGTTTATAAAAACACCCATTTTTTTAAAAAAATTTTTTTTCTTTTTAAAATTCTTCTCATTATGAGCAAAGATTATTGATGGAAATTTCCAACTCCTCTCACACTCTCTGAGTTTGTCTAAACCTCAGCAGTACTGTATGAGCCAGCAGGGAAAGCACAAGCCCAGTGTGAGCAAATCACCATGGAACAGACACCAGTGTGTCAACTATAAGAGTCATGCTTCCACTCTAAACCACGTTTTTCCCAACTACTTTTCTGTAAATCTGAGGTCATGTCAGGACTTTCAGAATAGTATTTTGAAAGCCACCATTTTCTTATCAAACACCAATGCTTATTCCAGGCATTCCATGACATTTTTGGGGCAAGTAGCAGAGTAACAATACATAATGGCTGTCTACTGGGTATGAGATAAAGTAGTTGGAGTTCAGTCAACCAACCTGCAAGGTGTGGGGACACATATAATGCAGGTCCTCAGGGGTGTCCAAACACTGTGTTCCTGCAGGACATATGACATCTGGCAGTGTGCATGCATTCAAATCAACCTCGCAGTTCAGCCCAACATAACCTGATAAAAAAATAATACTAGTAATTTGTCATTTAATCTGACCATCTGATTAAATGACTGCTGGATAATTCAGTATAATCCTGGTCAGGGCTGATGTGGATCCTGAGTGTATCCCGCTAACACTGGGCTCAAGATGGGAGAATTCTCCGCGGATGGGATACCAGTCCATTATTCAGTAAAATTCAGACATGATTATTTGAAGATAATTCAGACATCCTTACTGGAAATGATAAACAATTAAGTTAATACTTTTAATAGGGCTTTGGGCTGCTAACCTGGTTCAAACTGACAACAATTACCTTGAGAAAAAAAAGCGCAAATGGACTTTCGAGAAATAATTTTTAAAGTTTCTTTATATGGTTCAGGTTTTATTAGTTAAGGCCCAGAAGCACATGGTGGAAAAAATAAAACTGCAGTTTCAAAGAGAAATTTTCTTGTTCAAAGACCCAGGGAGAAATGGTTGAATCCATATATATGTAACAGCTGCTACACACTGACAATGCATAAATGCGCAGTATATAGAAAAAAAAAAGAGCATTTAAAATAACTGCTTTGTACCATTTTATAAAATCATCACAGTTTTTAGGTTGTGGACTTTATAATGATAAGTGCATTGAATATTATATGTGCTACTGCATCTAGCCTTTGTTGGAGCTGCTGGTACATTCATTTCCAGCAGTATAATAGAAAAAAATCTTGATTTTCACTCATACATCAATGCTTGTTGAATTAGTTATCACCAGCTTATCACATACGTAAAAGCTTTTAAAATGGACCACAACTATTTTTCCTTTATTATCAAACATCTCAACCAATCAAAGATGTTCATATTGTGAATCATTCATATGATTAATTCTCTCTGGAGCCTAGGAGTGAAGACAGCTGGGCAAAAATGGTGCCATAAATCTCAGGCAGGCCTATGTAGCATGAAAACCAGCCAAATGACTGCATAAGTGCACAAAATGGGAAAATGATTTTAGAATTTCCTGACAATATTGACAATTCAGAAAATGGCTGTTGAGGCATGTGAATTTCTGAATCTACCAATCAAACCAGGTGGCATAGACATAGTAATTGGCAATGGCATTGGGTTTGGGGCAATTATCACATCACTGTGGACCAAAAGGCACTACCTGAGCATTTGTAGTACCCAACAAAGTCACTGTTTGTAGAGGCTGACATGGAATAAAATTTGATAGTATGAACCGATAATATTTTACGACATTTTAGGATCCCCAAATTTGTTGTGAATCCTGTGAAATTTGTGAAATAAAAATAGACACGAAATTTGAACAAGCTCTGCTTTTCATCCAAATGCTTGCAATCATTGAGACAATGCTGACCTCTACTTAACACCAAAACATTCTTGAGACAAATTTGAGGCCATCTGTCCAAAAAATGGGTCATGCAACAGAAAATGATCCCAAGCACACCAGCAAATCTGAATGGTTAACGAAGAATAAAATAAAATTAGAACAGCCAATTCAAAGTCCAGACCTCAACCCCATTGAGATGCTGTGGTGGGATCTTAAGGGAGCTGTACATAAACAAATGCCCTCAAACATCAATGAATGGATGTGATACTGTAAAGAAGAATGGGCTAAAAGTTCTCCAAGAAGATAAACAGAGAACATTTCCATCACGTTATTGTTGCTAAAGGTGGTTCTACATGCTACAGAATTATAGAGTGTACTTGTTTTTCTCCACCTGGTTTCTGAATACTAACTACATACAGTGAGATAAAAAAGTATTTGATCCCCTGCTGATTTTGTACGTTTGCCCACTGACAAAGAAATGATCAGTGGGCAAGAAACGTCTGACCTCTGTGATTGCCAACAAGGGTTTTGCCAACAAGTCATGTTTTGCAGAGGGGTCAAATACATATTTCCCTCATTAAAATGCAAATCAATTTATAACATTTTTGACATGCATCTTTCTGGATTTTCTTGTTGTTATTCTGTCTTTCACTGTTCAAATAAATCTACCATTAAAATTATAGACTGATCATTTCTTTGTCAGTAGGCAAACGTACAAAGTCAGCAGGGGATCAAACACTTTTTTCCCTCACTATATGAATAAATAAAAAAAATATTTAAATAAGTAATTTTATATAAGTTTATATATAAGCATTCACATAAGTATTGAACGCGTCATCATTTTTTTCAGTAAATATATTACCAACGAGGCTATTCACATGAAATTTTCACCAGGCATCAGTATTAACTCAAGAAATCTGGAAATATAAAGAATTCACAGCATAATAAATAAAGTTATGTGTAATAAAGTGGAATGACACAGGAAAAAAGTATTGAACATGCTAAGAAAAAAGCAGTTTTCTCCAAGGCAAGGTAAGACAAGGAACCAGCTGAAATCCGTAAGTATACCTCCGATCTGTGCAAATTAATATCAGCTGGGTTAGAAAATTGATGGTCTATAAAAAGGCTTTTCATTACCAAGGTGTCACACAAGAAATATCTCATGATGGGTAAAAGCAAAGAGCTCTCCCAAGACCTTCGCAACCTTATTACTGCAAAGCTTATTGATGGAATCGGATACAGACATATTTCAAAACCTCTGAATCCAACTTCTTCCAGTAAGCAACATCACTCCATCATCAACCGGCTACACATTCCTCGCAAGATTTCTGATCAGGAAGTCAGAAGAATAGTCAGAAGAGTAGCCCAAGAGCCAAGGACCACTCGGAAAGAGCTCCAGAAACACTCGGAGGCAGCAGACACCATAGTCACAGAGAACACAATAGGTAATGCGCTCAACTGCTCACGATCACCATGTAAGACTCCATTACTAAAGAAAAGGCATGCCGAAGCTCATTTAAAGTTTGCTACAACTCATTTGGACAAGCCTATGAAATACTGGGAGAGTGTAGTCTGGTCAAACGAGAGCAAAATTGAAATTTTTGGCTGTCATACTACACACCATGTTTGGAGATTAAATGGCACTGCACATCATCCTAAAAACACTATACCAATAGTGAAGTTTGGAGGTGGAAGCATCATGGTGTGGGGCTGTTTTTCATCACATGGTAGTGGCAGACTTCATACAATTGAAGGAACGATCGATGGGGCCCTTTACTGGGAGATTCTTGAGAAGAATCTGCTTCCATCCACCAAAAAGATGAAGATGAGACATGGGTGGACCTTCCAGCAGGACAACGATCCAAAACATACAGCATAGGAAACTCTCAACTGTGTGTGTGTGTGTGCGCCCTCCGCTAATATTGGCACCCTTGGTAAGTATGAGCAAATAAGGCTGTGACAAATTGTCTTTATTGCTTAACCTTTTGATCTATTGTTACAAAAAATTCACAAAAATACCCTCATGGATATCAAACAATTGAAAACACAACATAGGTTTATCAAAAAAAAAGTTAAATTATTGGCACTCCTATGAATTAATATGAGAGAACTATATTTTAAGTATATTCTCATTGATATTTTACATTTTTTAGTACAGCTGGGTGTCTAGGAACAGGAAGTTGTTCAACCATGACTTCCTGTTTCACAGGGGTATAAATATTAGGTAACAGATGGGTCAAATTCCCTTAGTCATTCATAACAATGGGTAAGACCAAGGAATATATGTGCGGCAAAAGGTTGTTGAGCTTCACAAAATGGGAAGTGGCAATAATTAAAAAGTTCAAGTCAACTGGAAATGTTATGAATCAACCTGGAATTGGACGTGTGTCTATATTGTCTCAACGCACCAAGGATCACAGCTGGAGAATTTTGTGCATCTTGCATCTGTGTTGCATCTTGTGGTTAGAAAGTCTCCAAAACTAGATTCTGTATGGAGAAATGGTCTTAGATCCCTTGCCATGTATTTTCCAACCTCATCAGGCATTATAGGAGAGGACTCAAAGCTGTTATCTTGACAAAGGGAGGTTGCACAAAATATTGAGTAAAACGGTGCCAATAATTGTTGCACACCTATATTTAACAAAGATATATATATTTTTTTGATTAATCTGTGTTTTGTTTGCAGTTGTTTGATATTCATGAGAGCAGAGTATGTTTGTGAATTTTTTTTTAACAAAAGATCAAAAGGTTAAACAATGAAGACATATATATTAGTCATACAGTCATACATACAGCCAAGTGTAAAAATACATCCCATAGAAATTGTTGGCTTTTTTTGACACGTTTGGACAAGCAATCATTTGATCATCTTTGAAACTGTGCTTGTTAATGAAGTTGATATACTTGAACAAAACCACAAGGAAAATTAGTCCTTTCAATCACTTATTCAACAGAAATATAAATAGATGCGATATTCTTCTATGGAAAAAGTAAGTACAACCTTGGCCTCAGAAGCTATTATTGTACTCTTTAGCAGAAATAACTTCTTGTAGGCATTTTGCATAAAGGTCCATCAGGCTTGCTGGAATTTTTGACACTTCTTCCATGCAACATTCTTTCATTTGCAGTTTTCTTGGATGCACTGCCCATTTTAAATCCCCCACGACATTTCAATGGGATTCAAATCCGGGCTTTGACTAGGCAATTCCATAACCCTCCATTTCTTCTTTCTGAGCCATTAGAGTACTTGGGGGTTTTGCTATTGTGAAATCTGCACCATTTGTAGATTATTTTCCTTATAGTGGAATAATGTATTTCAAATAATTTGGAGATCTTTTTAAATCCCTTTCCAGACTCATAAGCCCCCACGACCTTTTTTTCTGAAGGCCTCTTTAGATCTTGGCATGATGACACCACACACCTCAATAGCAAAGGGAACACCAGACACTAGATATGAGACGGGTATAAATATGACACTTTCCACCTGCACTCCGTGAGCAGGTTCTAATCACTGGCACCCAATCTTGAACACCTGATTCTAATTTTATGGATTTGAAGGTGTGATAAATGTAGGGGTGTACTTACTTTTTTCCATGTGACTGATCTGTTTTTTGTTAATGTAAATTGTGAAAATTGCTACAAAATGTAAATATTATTTGTCATTTGATAGTGTATAACCTTTATTAATTGGCACTGTTTCAAAGAGTATCAAATGTTTGCTTGTCCAAATATGTCAAAAAAGCCAACAATTTCCATGGGGTACTTTTTGTCACATGACTGTATATACTGTATATTGCACATACTAAAACCACCCACACAATGCAAAAACACCCACAAATGAGTATTAGAGAAAATATAACTTTTAAGAGTTTATGATATGGACACCAAAGGGAACTGTGCTAAAGATGGCAATAGCAGCGCGTGAGACGCAGGAAGCAAATGAGTTCATAATGATAAGTGAAGAAAGCCAATAAGATCAAAAGAGAAATGTGAGTAGGAAATAGAAAAATAAAGCTGAAAAAGAAAGGAGCAGTCAGGATAAGGTAGATAAAACTCCTCCCTTGAAAGCCACAAATGGAAAATAATTTTTTTTTAAATAGATACAGATAGATATATACATACATGTTGTGTTCTCTAAATATAATTCCACTAAATGACCCTGGACACTGTTGGATTTTTTCATCAGTATCGGTGTAAAAGAAATGAGCAGCATACTGTTAAAAAACCCACCAAATTCTCTTTCACTTAGTGAAGTATGATACAATAAAAAAGCACAGCAGAAGAAATGGGTGACATGAAGTCAGTGGATAAAGGTGGAGTAGTTGTTTAAGGAAATAAAATACTTTTTTTTAGGAACATTAAGGAAGCAGACACAAAACAATCAAATGTGAATCAGTTCTTCTACAATTATGCTGTGGGTGGTGATGGCAATGATAACACTTTAATTAAAACTGTCTATACATAGACATACATGGCTTTCAGCTTTACCTGCTTGTTCAAATCATATTCTTTAAGCAAGTGTAAAAAGTAATTACATGACCTCATTTTAGTAATCATGCACATAGTATATATTTAGTAAGATATTGTCACGGATTTCCCCTCGCACTGATTGCTGGAACATTCAGCACACTTGAACTGACCGAAGCGCGACAGTGCGCGTCAGGCAATTCCCCCTCGCGGAGACTCTCGGTGCGCTCAGAACACTTAAGCAAGGTTTTTGTCTTTATTTACATTTCCTCATGTGTTTTTGCTTTGGTTTCTGTCCTATCTCCACCTAGGGCCATCGCAACGTGGTGACCTCACTCCCAGAGCTCCATCCTGAGCCCAAAGAGGTGGTCTTCCCTGCTGAGCTCCAGCCAGATGTTAACATGGTGACCTCAACCCCCATGGCTCCAGCCTGAGACTAACGAGGTGGTCTCCCCTGCCGAGCTCCAGGTTGAGGTCAACATGAAAACTTCCTGTCCAGGGCCCCAGTAGGAGACTGGTGGTCTCTCCTGCTGTGCTCCTGCTAGAGACCGATGGCTCAGCCATCCAAGTCCTGTTCTTACTAGAGCCCGATGTCATGGCCTGTTAAGTTCTGGTCCTGCCAGAGGCCGACAGCCCCTGAGAGATAACAAATACGAGTCCACGTGCATTGGGATTGATTTCCTGGTGACAACATTTGCTCTCTGAGCCTTTCAACATTACAACAGCCTGTACACACATAGGGAAGTTCTTCACCAAACAGAAATTGGTTTATCTCTACAGTCCAAGCATCTAATCCAAGACAACACAATTTGCTTCGACAATAAGTATTGGCTGTGGTTCAGGTGGTAGAGTGGGTTGTCAACTAATCGTAGGGTTGGCGGTTCGATTCTCGGCCCATGTGACTCCACATGCCGAGGTGTCCTTGGGCAAGAGACTGACCCCCAAGTTACTCCTGATGGCAAGCGCCTTGCATGGCAGCTCTGCTACCATTGGTGTGTGTGTGAATGGGCGAATGAGAACCAGTGTAAAGCGCTTTGGAACTACTAAGGTTAAAAAAGCACTATATAAGTGCAGGCCATTTACCATATGGCCAATACAATACCTACTTCAAACCAGCTTATATATTTTAGGCTTTTCATCTTAAGTCCACATCAACAAATTAACTGGACATTCTGCTCATCTTTGCTTTAATTTTTTCCTAAGCTGAATGAATCCTATTTTGTCTAATCATAGTACCAGCTATTTCTTTCGTGCCATATAAAGTCTGGTGAATTGTGCTCCATACAGCCATAGACTTTTAAAATCTATTATTCTATTATATAAATGCCAGTAATATGACATCAACTGATTAAAAATAGAAAACAGGATGTCAAATAGAAGGTGGTGTTTTGTTTTATGGTCATATGAGGCCAGATTCAAAATCTCTGCTCATTTACAGCATTGACATTCTAGGCAAAAAAGGGGATACATACAAGGAAGATGCCCCAAACCCACTGTAAAATATGCTGGTGGATTATTGATGTTCTGGGGCTGGTTTGCAGCTAGAGGTGCAGAGACATAAATCCAAACATAAATCCAAATCAACACAGAAATTGTTGTGGGACACAAAATCAATGTTTTGCAACGACCATCTGAGTATCCTGATGTTAACCCTATGAAAGACTGCGGTCTGAATTAAACAGCCCAGTCCACCTAACGACATTAGTCAGTGAAGATCTCATAAGCCTTCAGGTTTAAATTAAACATTAAGCCTTGAACATTAACATGTAGGATATAACAATTATTCACTGAAGGCAAAAGTAGAGTTAAGGAAAGCAGAGCAGGCAATAGAGAAATTAATAACAGATTCCTCAGATGGACTGCAGAGAGACATTCAAGATGCCAGGAAGTGATGAATGTGAGATTGTGTCATCACTGCAGCATTAGGAGATTTGAAGCTTGCACAGAATAGAAGGCAAAAGCTGCTAAACAGCAAAGCAGATGCCCAAAAAATGTCATCTGCTGAGAAAGATAAAAGTCAGCTATGAGGAGGAAATGCATGAGAATACTCACAAGGCAAAGTTTTCTGGGGGGGGAATGTGCAAATATATTTCATTATAAGTGTCACATAATAAGAAGATTATTTATAATTCAGTCCTGTCTACCATGACAGAAAAATGAGTCTAATATTATACTCCTGATTCTTATATTCAGATTCATCATATATACTCTGTGTGCATATATATATATATATATATATATATATATATATATATATATATATATATATATATATATATATATATGTATGTATATAAACACACATATGGTCATGTGAAAAAATAAGTACACCCCATGGAAAATGTTGGCTTTTTTGACACACTTGAACAAGTAAACACTGTATCCTTTTTGAAACCATGCCTATTAATAAAGTTGATACACTACCAAATGACATAAAATTTACATTTTGTAGTAATTTTCACAATTTATATTAACAAAAAAAAAAACCCAGATCAGTCACAAAAGTAAGTACACTGCTACATTTATCACACTTTCAAATGCATAGAATCAGGTGTTCAAGATTGGGTGCCAGTGATTAAAACCTGCTTAGGGAGTACAGGGGGAACCTGTCTTATATATACCCCTTTCATTGCTAGTGGCTGGTGTCTCTTTGATACTGAGGTGTGTGGTGTCATCAAGATTTAACGAGTTCTGTAAGGCCTTCAGAAAAAAAGTTGTGGATATCTATGAGTCTAGCAAGGGATTTAAAAAGATCCCCAAATTATTTGAAATACATCATTCCGCTATTAGAAAAGACTGTAAGACAATCTACAAATGGTACAGATTTCACGACTGACAATTTGTCCAGGACTGGCCATCCCAGCAAACTCAGCCCAAGAGCAGACCATCGGATGCAAAAAGAAGTCTCCAAGAACCCCAAAATTTAATTACAGGATCTGTTAATAAGTCTTGAAACTGTTGGTGTCAAAGTGCATGCTTCTACAGTCAGACAGCTTTTGCACAAATTTGACCTGCATGGGAGGCATGCCAGGAAAAAGAATTTGTAAGACTATAGTTTTCCAATGAGCATATAGGCAAAGACCAGGTCTTTTGGAATAATGTGCTCTGGACAAAGCAATCAAAGTTAGAGTTGTATGGCCACATTAACAGCAGACATGTTTGGCTCAGACCAAAGACAGCATTTTAGGAGAAGCACCTCATACCAACTGTGAAGCAGGGTAGTGGAAATGTTATGATTTGGGGTTGCTTTGCTGCCTCAGTGACAGGACAATTTGCATTCATTGATTCAATTCTGACTTCTGCATCACATCAAAGAGTGCTTGAAGATAATGTGAGGCCATCTGTGATCCTAAGCACACTAGCAAATCCACCAAGGAATGGCTCAAAAAGAAGAAATGGAGGGTTATGGAATGGCCTAGTCAAAGCCTGGATTTGAATCCCATTGAAATGTTGGGGGGGGGGGGGGTTGAAACGGGCAGTACATGCAAGAAAACCCTCAAACATCTTGCAAATGAAAGAATATTGCATGGAAGATTGGACAAAAATTCCATCAAGCCTGGTGGACAATTATGCAAAATGCCTACAAGAAGTTATTTCTGCTAGAGGGGGCAATACTAGCTTCTGAGGCAAGGGGTGTATTACTTTTTCCATAGAAGAATATCATATATTGATCTATTGATATTTCTGTTTCACAGATGATCAAATATTGCTCCAAATATGTCAAAAAAGCCAACAATTTCCAAGTTTCACAATTTCCAATTTCCTTATTTTTTCACAAGTGTGTGTATGTATGTGTATATATTATAAATGCACCAATACTACATTTCTCAGCCAATACCAATAACCGATTATTCAGAGTGATATCGGCCGATATTGATAGTTCTGCCTTTTATGCCTTCTTTTAATTTAATAATAAGAAATCCCACATTCTGAAAAAAATGCTAATAAAAACTTTATTCTCTCCATTTCAACAAGTTGTTTCACAGTAACTGGTCTCATAAACAGAATTTATTGACTGAATTCTAAAAAAAACTCCTGTTAGGCTTCACATTCACTCACCACAAACAAAAGCATTTCTCCTTCATCATTGAACATCAAAGTGGTAATATATAATATCAACTTATTTTTTTGGATGATATTAACATTAAATGCATATGAAACATACTACTCTACAAATATATTTTTCTGTGCAATATATCCTTTTTTTCAACTCATCTTCATTTAAATCTTTCAACGGTGTACTGGTGCTTTAATTCAGCTTTAATTTACACACACACACACACACACACACACACACACACACACACATAAAATATAAAGAATCACATACTATACTAAGTTCCATAATAGTCAAATTAAACCATGTGTGTTGTAGAGGTGCTACTAAACTAGTTATAATTATGATTAATATTTTACTGAGGATAATCTGTTAGTGTAGTGCTTTCACCTTTCTCCACCTACTCCCTTGTCTCTGATACATACATTTGTTTCAGTGGTGAGTAGAACTCAAAGATCCCTACTTAGACTGCAGACCTCTATGAGAAGTATGTTTACCATTACAAAACTGTCTATCTCTGGAATGCCTGAAGGTTGTGTGTCAAAGTTCAGTTTATCCCACCTCTTTTGAGCTTCTACATGTTGGCTGTTTTCCTTTAGTGCTTTACCTAGTACTTTAAGATAGTGTCAAATTTTTCATGTTTAACAGAGTAGAATGCCCCAACCCCCAACACTTCCCTCAGGGTGGGTGTATCCACTGGCAACAACATCGTCCTTCCTGTCATATGCTTAAAGGGTGTTAAGTCTCTAACTCAATCTGGAGTGGTCACAAACTCCATGGAATGGCTGGTGGCAATATATGACCACTCCCTCTCTGTTTCATGAATAGTCAAACTAGTCTACATTTGTAGGTAGGGGTGTCACAGTGGGGGTTGTTTGGTTTCTGTGTGCCCTGTGCTTAAATTTGGATCTGCAGGATTTGTATATATATATATATATATATATATATATATATATATATATATATATATATATATATATATATATATATATATTCACCGATTTGCCATAACATTAAAACCACCTGCCTAATATTGTGTAGGTCTCCCTTGTGCCACCAAAACAGCTCTGTCCTGTCAAGCCACTGACTCCACAAGACCTCTGAAGGTGTGCTGTGGTATCTGGCACCAAGACGTTAGCAGCAGATCCTTTAAGCTCTGTAAATTGCAAGGTGGAGCCTCTATAGATTGGACTTGTTGGTCCAGCACATCCCACAAATGCTCGATTGGATTGAGATCTGGAGAATTTGTAGGCCAAGTCAACACCTTGAACTCCTTTTCATGTTCCTCAAACTATTCCTGAACAATTTTAGCAATATGGCAAGCAGCATTATAATGCTGAAAGAGGCCACTACCATTAGGGAATACTGTTACCATGAAGAGGTGTATTTGGTCTGCAGCAATGTTTAGGTAGGTGATATGTGTCAAAAGTAATATGCACATGAATGTCAGGACCCAAGTTGTCCAGTTGTCCCTCTTTGGTCCACGTTTGGTAGGTACTAACCTGCCATTTTGGAGATGCTCTGACAGTCATCTAGCCCTTACAATTTGGCCCTTGTCAAAGTCACTCACATCCTTATGCTTGTCCATTTTTCCTGTTTCCAATACATCAAATTCAAGAACTCACTGTGCACTTGGTGCCTAATATATCCCACTCCTTGACAGGCTGATTGGTATATGGAAGGAGGAAACAAATCTTATGAAAATATAGATATTAGCTAGCATTATAAATATTAAGGAAACTATAGCTGAGATTGTGAACATACTGTATAATTTGGAGAATGTTTCCAGTTCAGGTGATCATTGTGTTTCACTAGGGGAAAAATGGTCTTGAGGGGTGCTGTGAACTGAGCTTGCATAAAACATTGTGGTGTTGCCTGGTCTAATGTTTAAGCATCGACTTCTTTTGAACTGCTGCATGTGTATAAGTGAATTGGTTTACTTATTACCATAGCTATTCTTCATGATAAAATACGGTGCATATGGAAAAATATGAGAAATGTTTAAGAGCTTTGTGAAAAGACAGAAACTGTATTTGTAATTCTTCCTCACTAAAATGTATAGCATGAAATCGTTTAAAATATATATAATACATTTTTCAATAGTAGCCATGCTGCTAGGTGTTAAAAGCAGTGTACATGGTATGGAAAGAGAATATTTAAAGTAACGGGTTCATTTTCGGACTGGTTTTGGTAATGTCCTAATCCTAATAAAAACAAAACACAGTAGTGATGATGTGAAAGAGACACAAATGCATCAGAGAGATGCACTGGCTGTACTGTAGTTTTATTTTGCAAAATGTTTTCTGACAGCTACCGATGCCTTCATGTAGCGATCCAAGTAATCATGTAATGCACTGATGAATCGCCGACAGTGGGAGGTCTCTTAACAAAAGATGTGATGGTTAGGAGTTCTGTTCAACAGCTCATGTACAACATGGAGGATTAAATAACCTCATAACATCTTTTTTGTTTTGACATGAATGAATTTTTGTTTGCTTCATCTTTTCATTTTAGTATACAGTCAGCATATTAATACACCACAGCAAAGTAATGGGAAAAAGACGATTTTGCTTCTTTTTAAAAAAAAATTATTTATTAATTTTCATATGATTAATTTACATGTGATTCATATTCATGTGATTCATTTACATGTGATTCATTTACATGTGATTCATTTACTGATTTGCTTCTCTTTAAATCCAGTTTTATACTGTGATATTACAAAGGTCTTTCCAGATTATTACTTGCCACACTGTATGAGATAACCCAAGTAAAATTGCTTGAATTCTATAATATAATTTGTTCACCATGTTAGGTTTAAATCCTCTAAAAACAGATTCGCAATTGACTAACATTACTCCGTTCCAGTTCACATCCTTCAAAGCATTGGCATGTTCTGTTTACTCTCACAATCCCCCAAACACACACACACACACCCAAAGTCTCCATAAAAACAAACAAAAAATGAGACAGCAGTGTATCCCACAATAACCAAAAGTTGTCCACAATGTGAAAACAACTTGGAGAGTAAGCTGAACTAACCAACAAAATTACCAAGACAAAAAGTTACAGTAAGAGAAAAAGCCCCTACTGACTTCAAGTCTGATAAACAGTCTGCACACAATAACAAATATAATGTCCTTAACTTTTAAAGACTTGTAACAAACAATATAACAGTGTAGGACGTAAAGCCGAGGAAAAAATACTAATAAAATTAAATAAACAGAAACTCTAACCCAGTCAGAGCCTCAAAACAGAGAACCACATTAATACCGAAGTAGATTTAAGAGGAGTGAGTCCACAAAATCTAGGCGAAGTAATGCAACAATGATATCTTCAATAAAAATATAAAATATTGTAGAGCTGGAAGGCCGTGTGCAAAAAATAAAAATAAAAGAAGAGCGAAAAAGACGCCGCTGTGTAGGTGATGCAGTTCACCCCGATATCAAGAGTTTAACATAGTCTCCTGCTTCCTCCGCTGAACTAAAGTCCTTCTGGACACCGTTATATGTAATGCGAATCCGAGCTGGGTGAAGTATTCCATAGCGAGTGCCCTCAATACCATGGAGTTGACGGCGAACCTCATTAAACGCGGCCCGGGCCCGGGCTATCTTGGCTGTGTAGACAGGGAAAACGGAGATGGTCAAATCCCTCACTATAATCCCTCTCTCGCACGGCGTAAAATGTCAACACAGTCACTGCGATAGTGGAATCTGCACAGAATAGCTCGTGGTCGTTCACCAGGCTTGGGCTTCGGCTGAAGGGTCCGGTGGGACCGGTCCAAAACCGGCTCCTTCTCCAGACCAAACGCCTCTTTTAGCAACCTCTTTTATCAGCAGTTGTACATGTGTCAGCGCCCTCTGTAACTCCCACTATCCTAACGTTATTGCGCCATGACCTCCACACCAAATCCTCACATTTATTCTCTAATTGAGTCACGGTCGCCGTGAGAGACTCGATAGTAGACTTCATGTGAGCTATGTCATCGGTGCAACCGATGAAATGGAGTGTGCTCCATTTCCACAACAGTACCTTTCAGTGTTGACATGGTAGCCTCGGTAGCAACTTTATCACCAGCCAGCTGTGTTTTCACGGCCAGCAGGTCAAGCTGAACAGCAGACAGCGCAATCCTGAAAGTCTCCTGGAGCTCCTTTTCAAAAATATCGGCGATTTCCTTCCTCACTAAAGCCAACAGCTCAAGCCTGAGTGTGGCGAAGTCAAAGTCACCGCTCAGTGACGCGAATTCAGGGGAAGAAAGGGACTCACTCGCGGCGCGCACACTTCGCCTCGGTCGTGTCTGAATGCTACCACAGGTTTTCATGTTCTTTCCAGACATTTTAACGTACCACAAAGTTAAAAGTGCAAACAAGGAACGGAGTAGGATAAGTCAAAATCTATTGACCGAAAAGCGCTAATTAATTACAATTTTAATCGAAATCAGCAGGAGCCTCCAACTTTGCGTCCTACTCCATCCTGTCCTACACCATTTTGCTTAAAGTACATGTACATATTTGTGTGCTTTTACCTGTATTAGCAGAATGAAAAACAATGCTCTACTCTAGTTCTATGTTCTACTATAGTCATTAGTCCTGATTAAAGTCCCATTGCATCACCTACATAAACTACAAATTTAACTAGAAGCATTAAAGTCAGAACTCACATTTTGCCTGGACTGGAATTTGTTCTCTATTTTCTTACAACATTTAAATATAAAGGACAGCAAATTTAGAAAAGGCCAATGCAAAACCAAAGATTTTCATTATAATATAGAATATTCTATGTTGTTTGTTTGTATTTGCTGGTGCTAGGAACCATTGGTGATATTTGTTTGCTTTGTCAGATTTACCTACAATTCGCCTCTAACCTCCATATGCCCTTCATTTTTCTAGACATGATGAAATGAATTACAGAAAAATCCATTTAGGAAAAGGCAATGTGCAAAGATGAGTAGCGGGAAAAACATGGCTTTAGGCAACTGGGCTCATTTCAGGAGAACAGATCCTCTGGTTTCCATTTAGGTTTCGCAGCAGATAACATGACTAGGGAGTTGGTAATTCAATGAAATCTAACAGTATGGTACATCATCATACTGACAAAACCTATTGTCTTGTCAGTGTCAATTCTATTAAGGGAAAACCTAATGTCCACAGAATAAGGTGCTTTTTTATCCTTTAAATATATATATATATATATATATATATATATATATATATATATATATATATATATATATATATATTTCGTTTCACTCTTGTCAGTTACTGGATACAACCAATCGAATATATCAATAGGTAGGTTTTTTTTTTTTATTTACCCCTGGCAATCTCCCACTGTCAAGCTCCTTAGAACCGTAATAATATTACCATTTATATGCCACAACAGAAATGTACTTATCTGATCTTAATATTTCCAACTACTGTATTTGTGATGAACCATCAGAATATTCAACTTAGCAAAGAACACAGTTACAAACCGTGTTACGTACAAACTTGTAAGAAATAATCAATATAATTGGGAAAAAGTTCCTCAATGGGACATAAAGAAAATGCCCCTCAGTGGGACTCTCAGACGGCCATTATTCAAGATCTTCCAACAAAGTTTTACAACTGCAAATATGTAAACATTTGCAGAAGCCAAGTTGTAAAAATGTTTATGAATGTTTATGAGACAGTTACACATGATTAGCAGGTATACCTTTTCCTACTACTTCATCTGTATGAAATGCAATGAAATTACAATCAATGAAACACCTGATTTGAGACTGAGTTGGATGAGCCACACAGTATTGCCAAGGAAAGAGAACGAAAATAACAAGCTGATATAATTTACCTGTGTAGCCAGGGGAACATGTGCATCTGTAAAGAGGAGGTGAAGTTGACTGACTTGTGCTGATGCATGTAGCTCCATTCCAGCACCAGTTTCGGTAAATCAAGCAGGCACTGTATTGACACAGGCCCTCCATCCAGACCTGAGAATAAAAAACAAAATATAAACAAGCAAATAAATAAATAACACAGAAAAGAGGGAGCGTGTCAGGGTTATCAAAACTTCTCATTAGACTTAAATGCTTAGTATTGGCTTGTCACACTTTGAGAACTACATACTACATGCAGCAGTGGAAACCAGGGATTCTCTTGGTCAAAAGTATGACTGTGGCCCTAGCCACTGAATTCTGTTCAGTGTGATCTGAATTAGCAAAATATGCACATTTCCGGTGGAAATGTGTACAGTAGTCAGCAGGCCCAGTCATGAGCCAATGCATGCTGTCACAGCAGGGTTGATCTGGATTTGCTCAAGAGGTATACACCTGCACCTTGCCAAACCTTTCCTAGGTATTCTCAATGAATATAGCATCATACTGACATTTTTCTGTCTGTTTTGGTGTGAGACCAAGTGGTATAATGTGTATGAGGAGCGTATATTTGTCTTGGATGGCCTGCCCATAGTGGGAGGACATAGGAGACAGTCTTCCAAATAAGGCAGTATGCTGATGCTACTGGCCATCAAAGGTGACAGGGATCCCCACATACAGTGTCTCACAAAAGTGAGTACACCCCTCACATTTTTGTAAATATTTGATTATATCTTTTAATGTGACAACACTGAAGAAATGACACTTTGCTACAAAGTGGAAAACAGCCTGCCTAGTTCCTGTTCGAAAGAAGGCAACTCCCTCCATCCTGAACAATTATAGACCCCTCACATCACATGTCATGAAGGTCCTTGAGAGACTAGTGCTTTTCCATCTCAGACTTCAAGTCAGCTCTTTTCTGGATCTCTTGCAGTTTGCCTATAGCCACAGATAGGTGTGGACGATGCAGACATAATATCTACTGCAAAAGTCCCACTCCCATTTGGACTACAACACCACAGTGAGAATCACTTTCTTTGATTTCTCAAGCATATTTAACACCATCCAACCTGTTCTGCTATGAGAGAAGATGAAAAGAATGCAGGTGGACATGTCCATGATCTCCTTGGTCACTGACTATTTATCAGATAGACCCCAGTTTGTGTGGCTGGGAACCTGCCTGTCTGAGCTCATACTGCACAGCACTGGAGCACAGCAGGAAACCATGCTCTTGGCAATTCCTCTTGACCCTGTAGACCACAGACTTTAAGTACAGGTCAGCTCTCTGCCATGTTAAGAAATTTTCTGATAGTGGTCAGGTGCATAAAGGATGGAGAGGAAGAGGAGTACAGGGGCCTGGTCAACAACTTTTTGGAGTGATGCAGGATGAACCATCTGCTTCTCTATTTGGCCAAAACCAAGGAGACGGTGGCAGACTACACTAGGAAAAGGACCACAAGCAGCCTCATTACCAGCAATGGTCAAGACGTTCAGCTAGTTGACACCTACAGATCCACCTCGAGAACAAGTTGGACTGGAATGTCAACTCAGAGGCTGTGTACAAGAAAGGGATGAGCAGAATCTACTTTCTGAGTTAGCTCAGGTCCTTTAATGTTTACAGCAAGATGTTAAAGATCATCTACCAGTTTATGGTAGCCAGTGCAGGCTTCTTTACAGCAGTATCATGGGGAGGTGGCATCAGAAATGGAGATGGCTCAGTATTAGGCTGCTCTCTGGACTGTTTTGAGGTGGTGGTGGATAAGCGGACACTCAATAAACTCACAGCCATTCTGAACAATAAACAGCATTCACTCCATGAAAGGAGTTGTACAGGAGGTCCTTTGTACCAACAGCAATCACACTGTACAATAGCTCATTACTGTGTTGGGACACTATTTTGCACTGAGGCAGTCTTAGGATAAGCTCATTGGATGATAGTTGAACTACCACCATCTATTATTCACATTTGTTAGCATATGCACTGCCACTTTATTTCCATTCATTTATCTGTTTTCACATTGTTTACAATGTTTACACTCACTACCATTTTAATTCCACTCAAGTCTGCTTGAGTGTTCCTGGTATGCAGTGGTTAGTACCTACAAAAAGTGGTCTAAGGAAGGACAACTATTGAAATGGCGACAGGGTCATGTATGTCCAAGGCTCACTGATGTGTGTCGGGAGCAAAGGCTAGCCTGTCTGGTCTGATCCCACAGAGTAACTTTTAGGCAACTAATTTTTAGGCCTCTCTCACATTGGATAATGTTAATATTCATGAGTCCACCATAAGGAAAACACTGAAAAATAATGATGTGCATGGCAGGGTTGCAAGGAGAAAGCCACTGCTCTCCAAAAAGAACATTGCTGCAACTAATATATCTACCATCTTTTCTGTTGTGATATGTGAATTTTTCATACTTTTTTAGATAGGAGTCTATCGACAGCTTTGGAGAAAAGGTTACCTGTAGCTCCACCATAGTCACAAGCTATCGCACGTATAGTTCCATAAGGTGTGCATGAGGCTCAGTGTGTACAAGGCAAAAATTGCAAATACTGCACCAATGATGAATTTGTGGCTTTATTGGAAGGCCTTGGAAGGCCTTGGCATGCAGGCACACATGCACATTAAGGTATTTAGGTATTTCCCACAGTTAGTAGGCATTTTTGTGCATCCTCTTTCATAATTATCTAAGAAGCATTCTTGTAGGTAAGATTGCTCATTTCCAAGAAATAAGTTGTCTGGATATTGTAATTCTAGAGGCAGTAGTTGATTACAAGAAAATTGCAGCCAATGTTGACCTTTATACTAATTTCTTCCAGATGTTTTCATCCATGTTGAAGCTGCATGCATATCGTGAAGAATCAGAACTCTACAGACCTTGGCCTACATGTTTAGAAACCAATTCCAAATTTCATATGAACAAGTAAGAACAAGTATCTATCCCCTAGATGTGAGAGCTTTTGGCACATCACTCAAATAAGCCTATGAGGCTGAGGGAATGACAGTAAGATGAAATTAGTATTGAGGGGTATGCTTAGGACTCCAGGACACACATAAATCATGGGACAGTTGCTAAAATAATAATAGCATAATAAGTATGGGCATAAGTGTTACAAATGGATACTTCTATAAATATGAATCAATTTTCAGAGCACAACACATTTTGGTGTTATGAAGGGGTATTATTTTTCTTTTCATGGTTCTTAGATGGGGGCAAGTAAGCCACCAGAGAAACAAAGGTGCAAATTAGGTCTGTAGCAAATGAAAAAGGAAGAAAAGGTTTTGAAACAAAATCCGGTTTTGAAGAACTACCCAGCAGACCATTTTGCATTGCTGGTCAGAGAGGTACAGTAAAAAGTAAATAATAATAAAAAAGGACTTAGGAGGTAAGATAATATGGTGTAATCTAGCTAACAACATATATTGTAGCTAACTAGATAATTCATAGCAATTTAGCCATAACTTTCAATATAACAACTTATAAAATTTGTTGAGGAAATGCCTTGGATAGAATAACTCAAGTTTTAGAATCTGCAACCCAGGACTGGCCACTGAGTTGCATTCCACATTCCAACAACTTATAAAACTGCCTTGTGTTATGTTAGCTACAATTTTATCTTAATAGTTCCCATTATTATCAACAACAAGGTTGTTCACACTAAATGTGCATTTTAATGTGCAATTTAAGTTTTAATCAGTTACAGTGTGCATTCATTTGGACTGTTATTATGCCCTGTATAATTTGTTTTAATGAAAATCATTTGATCACACATGTTTGCGGACGATAGATAGCTAGATTAGACAAATAGATGGATGGAGCTATGGGTTGATAGGAAGATAGATAAGTAGAGGGAAATTATTTAATTTAAGTAATTTAATTAAAAATAACGCGAAGCAAACCCATTCACCCTTCAATTGCCCTAACCCCCCAAAGCCCATTGATTACTAATGGCAAGATCACCTAGTAATACCCCATTAAACTTAATAAAGCACAAGAGGGATGAAGTATATACAGTAGAACAAATCTTCCTATGTGCGGTCCAATTCAAAATTAATATTATTAAAGTTTAATTTAGTATGTTTGGTATTTCATAATTTGCCCCATATCAGGTTACTTCATCATATTCACCAATTAGATGGAAACACGATCTATCATTCAAGCAGTTAGCGAAGTGCAGCCTGCAATAATCAATTATATCTTCACAGTTCCTCCCAGTAAAGCCTCTGCAGCTTCTGCACAAAAAAGAATTTTGGTTCGTGCTGTGTTCAGTCCCTACAGCAGGGCTATAAACATGATGAAACAAATACATAATTTGTAACAGATTAAAATTTTACAGCTTCACAATATTTCTTATATTATGTTATAAAACTGGCCATTATATAGTTGTTCATGTATATTTTTTCAACAAGTCTTAACCCTCAACATGAGAAATCTGCAAGGATTTATTTGAGAATATCAGCGCACGATATATATTTTTCAAATACATTACATATAACAATCAAATTACATATCAAAATTTCAACCAGTAAAAATGTGAGTCTAAAAGTGATGTTACGTTGCTTTATAGTCTGATTTAATAACCACTAAATATTGTTCTCCCAAAATCTCAGTCTGCAAATTATTCAGATTAAAAAAGTAGTATATTTAAAGATTAAAAGTAATAAAACAAATCTAAATATTTTGTACTTCACCAATATTTCAAAATACTTAAATGTTGTACTTTAACTTAAGAGTTTATTTAAAAATAGGGTCTGGTATGGGAAAACTATTTCACTATTGTCATAGCATCTTTCTAGCCTGTATATTTGTACTTTCTAATGCTACAGTAATTTGATGTTTACTAAAAACCTATGCATGCCAACCTGATGCCCTCAGAATTTACACATTTACTTACATAAAAAAAAAAAAAAATGATGATACTTAAAACTACAAGTTAAACCATCACTTAGCATATAAAAGTACAATGATAACCTATCACAGTTTACTATTAAGGCTTATTAAGATAAATTAAACAATCCAATAGGTTACACAATCATATGCTTAACCGTTGGTGAATACTGTATGCTCTCTCTCTCTCTCTCTCTCTCTCTCTCTGTCTTTCTCTCTCTCTCACACACACACACACACACAGACACACATACACTCGCTGCCTCATTAATTCCCCAGTCATACCTTTCTTCATTTAGAATTTTAATTTACTGTTTTCTCTTTCTTCTTTTTCCAGTTGTCATTTCGCCTGAGAGCCTGTTTAAATTTATTGCCTCGAGTGATCTCTGCTATTACAGCCCACAGAGATGTAGGGGGCGAGATAAGTGAGGCAATAGCTCTAAAATGCCCCTCAGAAAAAGCCAGGCTCAAGAGCTAATAGAGCCCTGTTATTTGTCACTTCTCCCCTGTGCTATTAGTAAAAAGTCATTTAGACTCTGTTATCTGACATTGCTGGAAACTCCCTCATCAAACCTGCAGCAAATTTAAAGTGTGGTAATTTTTGGTTGAGGGTTGCCCCATAATAATCATAAGATTTCAAAGATACCCTAGAAAAACTAGGATATTAATATCTGTAGTTTTTTGTATTGTTTCAGGTTTACATTATTATTACGTTTTATAGGGTCAATCTCAGTTGTCTAACTGAATGCAATTAAAATTCAGTCATTGGAAAAGCCAGTTTATTCAAAGGGAAAAGAATGAGGGATGTGAAATAATCATGTGCTTCTTTAAGTGGTCACTTTTGCTTGTTGACCTTTTTGAATTCAAGAGCCTCAGCCTTCTGAGCCAATAGAAAACAAGAAAGCGGACAGAGAAAAAATGGAGGTGCTGCTTATTATTAAGTAGTGCTCACACTGAAATTTTGCCTTGCTGTTTTCCTAATGTTGCTTGGTTCACATCTGAAAAATATAAACTGCCAGATAATTAAACAATATGAATTGCAAGTGAAAAAAAAGAAAAGAATTTCCAGCAAAGTAAATAGTGTGGCAGCATGACAGTGGCTTATTACAGACAAACTAATATAGTGTCGAAGCAATGTGGCTCAACAGGTTAATCTATGTGCTACCAAAAAATGTCTGGAACTCAGTGAAATAAATTGAAATCAGTAAACTGTGTATGCAAAAACATGGAATGTGTTTTTGTTTTGTGCATAAGCATTTAATATATAATAGTATGTAGTCTCTACTACATTATTTGTATTTTTTAAACACCATTAAGTATTTTCTGATACTATTAAGGCAGACAATTTAAAGATTTGCTTGCTTAATGTCAGTACTACATCTGTGTACTGATCTGTGCACTGACCTCAGAGCTACTAATCAACATCCAGTTAATCATCAGTAAATATTTATCACTACAGTTGTATGTAGACATGAACTGGACTTACAGACCTGACATGTACTTGTGTTAATTTAAAACAACAACAACAAAAAATTGTATATATAAACTAAGCTGATAAACTCACCTGGTTAAATCTTAAATCCAATCATTTCTGCAGATCGCCTTTACATATCAGTTAACATTTTTTAAATAGAGCTATGTCTACCAACATAGGCTAAAGTTTTTTTGTGGTAAAATAGTTTTTTCACTTTGCCTTCTAGGATTTCCATGATAGCAGTGCTGGTTTGAGGAGTGAAGGCTTATCATTGTTTTCTTTTCAATTGCTTGTAGCAGAGGATCTAAAAATTATCAACTGCTCCTTTTATACTACTAGAAATATAACAAATTTGACAGTTAATGTCTATATATGTGCAAATAGAATGTGTTAAACCTTTTGTGACAATTAAGAACGAGAAGAAATTAGCAAAACCCAATTAATCATTCCCAAATTGTACTATCCTGGTCCTGTCTATAATATAACCAGCATATAACCAGCTTTATGTAGTGCATACAAGTACATGTACCTGCAGTAATACTGATCCCTTTGTGCTACACATATTGGGAGATGCACTGCACTGATCTCCCTGTTCCCTGCATTTTGTATCTGAGCACACAAAAGTGGCATTCTGCACACACATAAAAATGAATAGAAATAATCTCAGCTATAACCATGGATCATCATGTACAACTAGGAATGGGCTTTAGAGACAGTGGATGAGAGGGAGATGCAAATGTGAAAGTTGAAGGAATGGATCTCATCTAGAACAGCATGATTAATTGTATTTTTATCAGTATCTAGATGTGGAGGGCTGAGATAATGGAATGAAAAGCTGAATATCAGATGATATGCACTACTTATACAGGTGTACAGAGTCATTATTTATATGCTAGTTAGAGTGTATAAATAGAAAATAGGAAGTAATTTGAGCTGCCAGGAAGTCTGCAGTAACTTAACCACTCTTCACAACCATGGTAAGCAGAAAAACACAACATGCCAAACCTTGAGGCAGATGGACTACAATACCTGAAGACCACATCAGGTTTTACTCCTGTTAGCCAAAAACAGGCATATGAGGCTACAGCGTGCACAGGCTCACTGACACTGGACAGTGGAATATAAGAAAAACATTTTTTTTTTTTTTTTGTCAGCTGGAAACGGACTGGTCATTCTCCTTTGACCTCTCTCACCAACAAGGTGTTTTTACTCACAGAACTGCTGCTGGACCAAAGCTACACAGCTCAACTGTGCCGCTTACAGCCTTCTCCACACACTCATTCCATGGAGTGGTCATGTCAAAGACCTCAGGAGCAGCTAATTTCAGTTCATTAATATGATAATTACATATTAAGTAATTATAACAATAATATCATTGTAGCTATAACTGTTATTATAATAAAGTATAGGTCTTTATGTGTCATTATAAATGTGTTTATAGAGCAGTAATACTTGCTTGTAAATAATTATAAATGGGGTTATAATTCAATATAAGCATAGATTTCATAGAAAGTGTTACCCAGCATTTATGTGTTTTATGGAGAGAACTATTGCCATTACTGTTATGATTGCTGAATAAGCCTAATAAACTGCAAAAAATGTTGACCTTTAGGTTTTGCATTTTGCTGCACATTCAGTGAAGGACACATTAAAACAGTACAGCTTAGTATTGTCACATCATCATCACAATATACAGCATCAAATATCCATCCATCCATCTTCTATACCGCTTAATCCTTTTCAGGGTCACGGGGAAACCTGGAGCCTATCCCAGGGAGCATCGGGCATGTGGCAGGGTACACCTTTGACAGGGTGCCAATCCATCGCACAATCACATACACATTCACACACTATGGACACTTTGGACATGCCAATCAGCCTACCATGCATGTCTTTGGACTGGGGGAGGAAACCGGAGTACCCGGAGGAAACCCCCGCAGCACGGGGAGAACATACAAACTCCGTACACACAGGGCCATGGTGGGAATCGAACCCCCAACCCTGGAGGTGTGAGGCAAATGTGCTAACCACTAAGCCACCGTGCGCCCCAGCATCAAATATGTTTTTAGTTTAAATTGTACAGCTAATTTTAGCATAGCCAACATTTCTGCATTATTGCATAACAGCAACCAGTAACCAAAGACCTATAGCTTTCTTTTGTTACTAGCAGCACTGGGATCTTGAGTGTGATGCACCTTTAAACAAACAAGAGGCAACATCAGTGAAGCAGCACTGAGGAAGCAGGAACAGAGAGAGTCATTAGCCAGCTGTGCTCTCCACGCTCTGTCTAACTGATCCTGACATCAATACTATTTTCAGACCTGGCCCTTCAAAGATGAGCAATAGAAAAGGACCACAGTGCCAGATGACAGGAATATAGAGCTGCCTACTGCTATTGGACTTAGCATATTTGCAATGAGCAGAAAATGATTATTTCACTTTCATGCAGATTAGCTTCTTCAAGAGCCACCCCAGACACAGCTAATTAATGTAGAACAGTCCATTTTACTGTTATGTGTATGTGAGACGGAAAGTGGATTAGCCATCAAGTTTTACTGTCCATGCTTTCAAGTGACTGAAATGCCTCATGGGACTGATGACTTGGTTCAGGTGGGAAATATAAGGGAGATGAGGAAAGGTTACCAAAGACAATTAGTCCATTATCACCATCATTTTATTTCAATTCATTTCCACTCATAACAGTAAAATTACCTTTCACTTAAAAGTTTCATGAGATCCCATAATGCTGTTAATTTTAGAAATGGCTCCAAGTGAAAATCTTATCTTTCTGTAACACCAAATTCTGAATGAATGTGCAACAGCTCACTTCAGGCCTGTTAAATGCTATAAAAGCCACCCCCAAAAGAGTGTTGTTGCCTTTCAAATGACAAGTTGATCCTGTTTTAAAGGGGCATTCTCAATTTACATGTGACATTTCCTATAAATCATTTCCTTAGGAGAAGAAAATGAACCCCCAAAAAAGATGGAAAGTAGAAAGAAATAGGACCTCACATGTTTGACAATGCCATATGCTTGTTCCTGCTGACAGCCGAGCGTTGTGCAGCTGTGTTCCAGCTTCACTTCACAATTGGAACTGGTAAAGCCTGCTGGGCACATGCAAATGTACTTTTCACCATGTTCTTCACATTTGCCTCTGTTCCTACAGGGCTGTGAACTGCAGGAGCCTTTCTTCTCTGTGCAGAATGTGCCTGTTAGCAAATACATACAGTAATAGATACAGAACAACACAGTGCCTCTTTAATAATTATAAAAAAAAATACAGTAAAAATATACAGTAAAAATCTGAATTTATGGGAAGTATTTCCCCATCCACAAAAAAATGCACATGTTAATTTATATGGCAAAAAGATCAACGCTGCTTATTTGACCATGACTTTTAGAAACAGAATTCAAGAATACACATACAGCCACAAACAATTAGAATTAAATAGCAATAGGTCACATAGGATAATGAGACGAGAAAGAGCAAATCAACTGAGGGTTATCAATTTTGATAGTGGGTAATGGTGTATCATCAGTTTTAAAGGTGCTGATTCAAATCAAGACACAGAATGGCAAAGTTCACATTATCTATACCTATTATCTATAACTAGCCTACACGTAACATTCAGCTTGCTTTCTAATTCAGCTAAAGAGGGGAAAAAAAGAAGAAATATTCTTTACATATCTTTTTGTATTTAGATATTGAAGAACACATAAACTACTTCTCCGATAATAAATCTGCTTTTATTAGTGACTTGTGTGAACATGTGCAATGGAATGGAAAGGATGTAGTGTCATTGTCCATAGCATAAAACATTTGGAGAGATGTGTCTAAAATAAAAGGCCAAATATTAACTGAGCCTTCATATTTGGGGTGTCACTTCCCAAATGAAACCAAAACCAATTATAATATTTGAAGGATTATGGACCAGTCTTACTTTGAAAAAGCTATAGTCAGAGACATTGCTGGGCCTCAACCACTTTTCCAGGACAACGACCAATAAGCACACTGCAGCAAGGATGGTAACTGAAGCAGAGGGCATAAAACTGGGTTACTGTTCCTCCAGAATGCCTGAAACAAAATCTAATTGAGATCTAATTTAGCATGTTTGCCTCGTACCTCAAGGGTTGTGGGTTTGATTCCCGCCTCTGCCCTGAGTGGGCAGAGTTTGCCTGTTCTCCCAGTGCTCTGGTGGTTTCCTCTGGGTACTCCGGTTTCCTCCCCAGTCCAAAGACATGCATTGTAGGCCGACTGGCATCGCTACATTGTCTGTAGTGTGTGAGTGTGCATGCGATTCTGCCCTGCAATGGACTGTCACCCCATCCAGTGTGCCCCCTGACTTCTGCCCCGAGTCCTATGGGATAGGCCCCCCGCGACCCTGTGTAGGATAAGTGGTACAGAAAATGGATGGATGGATGGCTGACAAATATGGCATATCTATTTCATTACTTTTAACTATTTGATTAGTGATGAACTGTAACTGTAAAACTATAAACTATAAAATTCAGTTCAATTGTTACATTTTTATACACATTGAATCTAAATGTGTCTAAAACCAACCATTCTAGCTTGAAAAAGATTGTTATAGCACAGTTCAGCCACATCACACTGACTACTTGCAAGACTAAGGGAGTTTTCAACTTGGGCCAAATACATGAGTGTGCATGAGGCTCCCTTGGAGGCAGGGCTTATAATCATAGGTTTGTGTTTATATTGATGAACCCCTTCCAAACCATGGATTGATTCTGCAATTCTATACATCACTTTCATGCATGTAGGCAAAATGGCAGGTACTTTTGCAGGTTTTTAATTATTTTCCTGTAACACTAACACTCAAGCAATGAAGAACAGCTTTGTTTTATTATATTTATTTTTCTTCTTCTATAAATGGCATGTCATCATTCAGGAATACTTGCAAACGAGAAGCTGTTCTTGTGCAAGAACATTTCGATCCATGCAGGTTGGTAGAAGATGCTAACACTCGCACCACAAAAGGGAGCTAATTACAGGGCTGGTTTTATATATCAATAACAATAATAGGCCTTTCCCATGTATTATAAAAGTGAAATCCGGAAGTAACGTGACAAGCTGAACCAATTACATTATTCAGAATGTGGTGCAGATGGCTTCCACACCTGATGTGACTACTCCCAAGCCATGAGTTAAAAAAACAAACAAACAAACAAAAACAAGAAAAACCTTACGTGTAACATGCCATTATCAATAGCATAAAACAGTTGGAGAAAAAAGATCTAATTAAACATGGATCCTTCCAAAAACAGACTTTGCTAAACATTGGGCAGAAATTATTTATTTGACTCATTAAATTCTAAACCCTTAATGTTTAATTAATATTATCCCCTGGGTAGCCATGTTTTGCTTTTTTTTTATTTAATATGAACACAAGTCTTCTCTGTGCTCTCTGTGTCACCATGCGGACGGTAGAAGAATTGTGACAGAATGTGAGTAATTGCCTGAGTGATGGTGCATGAAAGTACATGAAGGCTTACATGAAGGCACCTGAAAAAAAGTGAATTGTGGCCACATCTGTTCTGCTCTATTCACAGAAAATGCTTATTTTGCATTGAAAGGTTATGAAAGGCTGAGACGGGATTGGCGTGATGGTGACACCAAAAGTAATGACTTTCAAATAAATAAAACCAGACAGTGGAAAGCACAACAATCTGAAGGAGTTTCTTACCAACAGATATGTTTATAGGTATATTCATATTCACAAGGATGAAAAACAACACTGTAGTTCAGTACCAAGTGAATGGACCAATGCAAACACATAGAACAGACAATGTCAGTTCATGAAAAACCAAAATGCTCAATTATGACAATTTTATCTAATTTGTAACATCCTATTCACTGACATCCTTTACTTCTGTGGCTTTGTTTAGATCATTCATTAGATCCCCATTAGTCTATGGGGATATTGTGGTCAAGAAAAAACTTGTGTGTGTGTGTCATGCTATAATTTTGCTACATATACTATATATCCTGGGAGTTTAACACAATGACATTTGTATCTGTTCATATCTGCATTCAGATTTGAACCCAAAGTGTGTGTGGTCTAAACCAGAAGAGTTTACACGTGAAAAACAGAAACCCAGGGGTAGAAATGTCAGCACTGTTGGTAAATACCAGCTCTGACCATTCTTCATCAATCCAGTTCATAATTCACAAATAATTATGTCAGCGAGGCTGGTTTCCATATTCCTGCTTGCACAGTTATTATTTTGGTTTGTACATGCCAATGATATCTGTTGGTTATAATTCAGTTGGTTCTATTAGTAGGCTAATTTTAAATAACCACAACACTGACCAGGCAGTTACTATGTCAATGCATCGTCCAGTGCCACAGGTTTATATTAATGAATGTATTTTTCTGTCATGGATATGCGGGAACTAGCTCGGGACTACAATTCCCAGCAGCCACAGCACCCCACTGCATCACTGTCACATGACCATCTGCACCTGATTCACGGTTGAGGTTAATGAGCACTCTAAGTCACAGTTTGTACAGCACTCAGGATCTTGCTTTGATTGCCTTATGTTGTCATGTTATGCTCTCCTGTTACTTCTGTGTAGTTTCATGTTTGTTATTTAGTCCTGGTACCTTGCCACATGTTCATAGCTTCTTTTTGTGTTTGTTTTGATTGTTATTAAAATCTTAATCTGCACTTGCAACCCTACTTCGCTTCCATACCTGACATTTTCATTTAGCAAACTTCATGTATGACTGCTCACACCCACATGAAAGTAACAACCTCCCACTCTTGTGTCCTTTTTTGTCATGTCCCAATGCATGTCTCTTGTTTAGTGTGCCTTTCTGCCAATCTTTAAAAAACAAATAAACAAACAAACAATAAAACACAAGTGCATGCCTATTATATTATTTCCATAATATGCACCATATTCGTTATGTGTAACATGACACGGCGCATAAATGTGGAAAACATTTCCAAAAATCTCTCAATGTTTATGTATAATCATCTCCTTTCCATTTTGCAGTCTGCAATAAAAGATACAACAACCTTGGGAGAGGCAGGTTGTCACTCCTTCCTCAGCATCGCCATTCATTTCAGAACTGCAATGATGGCTGAGAACTAATTAGAAGTTTAAACCATAATTAAATATTGAGGCAGCCCTTCCTGTGCCTCAGTAATATAAGTGCACAATGAATTCAGTTATCCTTATGCCTAGAAAAGTTTACTGCTGGTGTGTTAAACGTTTAAAAAAAATAATATTAATAATTAGTAATAATAATAATAAAACCTAATGAGGATCAAGTAGCATTATCTAATCTGCATGAAATAATTAGCTATTATCAACATGATTGATGTATTAATTCAGTCATCATAAAACTACAGTGACAAAACCAAACAAATTATACAAATACTGGCATCTCTGACATCACACCAGATTTGGCTCATGCTCTTTGTAGGTTAAATTTAGACATTACTGTGCATAGCAAAAAGTTCAAGGTGAGCATGATTTGATTTTATTCCCTGGTGGCATGCTTGGTTTTCCGTGTTCTTCAGAAGACACTAACTCATTTATCTTGCGAGTCCTTCTTTCCCCCTTAGCATATTCCTCTATGCTAAGCGGCAGGATGATATAAAGTCAGCTGTCTATGAAGCACCAGGCAGATTTTGAGGAATGTCTCACTGGGCTCCATTTTTATACATTCTTTCAGTGTTTATTTTTCATCGTACAATGCCGAACTTCTTCAAAGGTTAAAGCCACTTGACATTTCCATATTTTTTCAAGGGAATCCCCAACCCCCAATCTCCCAACCCCCATTCGGTCTCTAATTACACTCATATTTTATATTATATATATACAGGTGTCAAACTACAACAGCATACACATATGTTAGTTTTTTCCATTTCAGTGCCTCAAACCAAGTCAGCTCAATCACCTAAAACTACATCATTTAGAAACTGCACCAAAAAAAAGGTAAAGGAGTAAAGGAACAGCAAACCAATTAACATTAAACTCCATTGGACATCCCTGGTGATGTAGCCTATTAGTTCCCCGAGACCTTGTTAGGATCGATCCTAGCAAAAGTAAAAGCACAGGAGAAAGTGCACAATCAAAAGAAAATATGATTTGATGCATCCCACAACTGGGGCCTCATTATTATGTGTGAGGGTAGCCACTAACTTCACAATGATTAATGGCATGACAGCTAGAGCAAAGTCAAGGAACTGTTAACACCACTGGGGCCAGGAAGGAACAGAAGTGAAGGTGAGCCCTTTAAGGTATCTCCCAGTGCACTGCCAAGAGTGCAGCTGGTGGGATTCAGGCAGACAGAAACGCTGAAGTACAGATATTTTGTTGAAAGGATTAATGTGGTTATTTGCCCTGTGGAGAACAGAAAGTCCAGATTAAACTTAGCTAGAAAACATCTTTAAAAAAAAAAAAAAAAAAAAAGAATAAAAAAAAAGCCTGGCCTGTTCTGGAACAAGATTCTTTGGACAGATGAAACCAAGATTAACTTGTACCAGAATGATGGGAAGAGCAGAGAATAGTGAAGGAAAGGAAGGGCTCATGATCCAAAGCATACCCCATCATCTGTCAAACATGGTGGAGGATGTGTTATGGCATGGACATGTGTGGATGCCAATGGAACTGGGTTGCTGGTGTTTATTGATTATGTGACTACTGATAGAAGTAGCAGGATGAATTCTGAAGTGTATAGAGCTATATGTTCTGCTCAGATTCAGTCAAATGCTGATAGAACCTGATAGAACAGTGATTAACAATACAGATGGATAATGACCCAAAACATACCACAAAAGCAACCCAAGAGCTTCTTAAGACAAAGAAATTGCCCTGGTTCTTAAATGTCAGTCACTTGACCTCAGGCCCATTGAGGGATTTGCATTAAAATATTCCTTAACTTTTATAATTATGTTTGATTGTACAATAACTTTTGAGCCTATGAAACTGTAGGTACTATGTAAAAAATGGCTGTAATTCCTAAATGGTTAATGCAATATTTTTGTTAACCCCCTTGAATTAAAGCTGAAAGTCTATACTTCAATAACATCTTGATTGCTTTGTTTCAAATCATTGTGGTGGTGTACAGACACAAAATTACTAAAATAGTGTCGCTGTGCAAATGTGTCACTGCCCAAACCTGGCTGTAATCTTAAATACATTAATTAATTAATCAATCCATAAATTAAGAAGAAGCAGAAGAAGAAGAATGTCATATCACATTAAACCAGTGACTACATTTCCCATCCTGTACTGCAGCCTACACACATGGCTGCCATGGACCACAATTCCCATAACACTCACCTTCATTCTAATCACACACACCTGCATCCAATTCACAGCATAATCACAACCACAGTTTAAAAGGACTTTTGAGGCATTCACGCTTTGCGAAGTACTGAGTTTTATCACCGTACCAAACATTTGTACCCTGTTCCTTGGTTTGTTTCATACTCTTTGATCTTGTTTTTCGTTACGTGCTTTTGCCTTGCCTGTTTAATGCCTGTTTGCAGATCGCCTGACCCATTGCCTGTTTCTGACAACGGTTTTGTTTCACAATTTGGATTTGTCTGCTTGCCTCTCTTTAATAAAAGCTCTGTCCTAACCTCCATTAAGTGACAAAGAAGAACATTTTTTGGAAAATTTGTTTATCATACAGTACACTGTTTATCATGCCAAATGTCCACACTTTTAGCTTTGTCCATTACATGTACAAGAAACCATATTAAGAAATGTTATGAATATATCAGTCAAGAGATAAAAATGGAGGCACCATACTGTATATAGCAAACACTATGTCCTGGGGTCTTTTAAACATGGTATCCTAACCCTAACATGAAATTGGCACAGACAGCTCCCACCTACCAGGACACAATGTAGCTGGAAGCAAGAACGTTGTCACATTAAAGTCCTTGGGAAAACATGTTAAAACAGACATTCACATTCAGGTTTTGGATGTAATTTCAGGTGTCTAGCTAAGGCTATACTTGTTCACCTTTTGTTTATTCTGGCTAGATTACTTGCTTTGCTCTACCTATCTGTTAGGATGTTTGTTCTAGTGGAATATTTTTCTGCTGTTCCATAGCTGCTTATTAAATGCTGACTGGTGCATCGTGAAACTACTTGTCAGAGATTTCCCCTAGCGCTGTGCCCGGAGCGAGCAGCACACTTCAGCAGCCTGTAGCACGCTCAGCAGCCTGTGGTGCAACAACATGCTTTTTGTTTACTTATTGGTTTATGCCATCTCTCTGCCCCTGTACTGTATTGGTTGTGTCCCTAACAAGTCTCACCTGCTCTGTGTTTTAAACCCCTCATGTGTCTTTGTCCCCCGTACAGTACTGTTTCAGTGTTTCGCCACCTGAACATTACGGAGCCTATTGTTTCCGTGTTTGCTTCCTTGTGTTTTGATCTCGTTTTTGGTTTCTTGTTTTGTGTTTGTGGATATAAAATATAAAATACTATTAACTGCCACAAATACAACATTACTTACGGTACTACCGTATTGACGATACTACCATATTGACGATACTACCGTTTAAAAAAAAAAAAACAGTTGCATTGGCAGTATTTTGATGCTAGTATCACGATACTACCATAGTGCCAGCAGCATACTAGACCACTTAATTATTATAGTCCATATATTATGTCCAAACATACATTTCTGTAACTGTGAAACATGAGGGATAGAGACAGTCGAATCTGGACTAGCTATATTTACAATACAGTTCACTTAAAAATATCACATAAGACAGTGACAGTGTATACCCAGCATTTTTGTGTTTATTTTGAATCCCCTATAGTCTAAGTGCAAACATGTTGAACAATCATGACATCATACACTTTTGGTCATAAATTTACATGACCTTGCAGAATCTGCAAAATGTTAATATTATTATTATTATTTTTTTTTAAATAACACACCCTATGAAAAATAAGGAAAAAAGTACACACCATTGTCGTCGTGTCCCCGACCCCCCAATTTAAATTAACAAAAAAAAAACAAAAAAAAACAGATCAGACACTTAGAAATAGTAAGTATAGCCCTTCATTTATCATACCTTTAAATCCATAAAATTAGAATCAGGTATTCAAGATTGGGTGCCAATGATCAGAACCTGCTTAGGGAGTGCAGGTGGAACCTGTCTTATTTATACCCCTCTCATATCTAGTTTCTGGTGCTCCCTTTGTTATTGAGGTGTGTGGTGTAATCATACCAACATCTAAAGAGATCTGTAAGGTCTTCAGAAAAAAGTTTGTGGATGGCTACATGTCTGACAAGAGATTTAAAAAGATCTCCATATTATTTGAAATACATCATTCCACTGGAAGGAAAATAATCTACAAATGGTGCAGATTTCAAATGGTTGCCACTTTGTCCAGGACTGGCCGTCCCAGCAAATTCAGCCCAAGAGTAGACCGAGGAGTCTAAGGAACTGCTAGAAAGTCTTGCAACTGTTTGTGCAAGTGCATGCTTGTATTATTAGAAAGAGATGCACAAATTTGACCTGCATTGGATGCATGCCAGGAAAAAGCCTTTGTAAGACTACAAATTGCCAATGAGCATATAGGCAAAGACCAAGGCCTTTTGGAATAATGTGCTCTGGACAGATAAATCAAAGATAGAGTTGTTTAGCCATAGTAACAGCAGATATATTTGACGCTGACCAAAGACAGCATTTTAGGAGAAGCAGGAGTGGTGGAAATGTTATGGTTTGTGGTTGCTTCACTTCCTCAGGAACTGGATAGCTTGCATTCATTGATTTAACTATGAATTCTATATCATATCAAAGAGTGCTTGAAGATAATGTGAGGCCATCTGTCTGAAAGTTGAAGTTGAACCGAAAGTGGATCTTTCAACAGGATAATGATCCTAAGCACACTAGCAAATGCACCAAGGAACAGCTCAAAAAGAAGAAATGGAGTGTTATGGAATGGCCTAGTTAAAGCCTGGATTTGAATCCCATTTAAATGTTGTGGGGGATTTGAAACAGACAGCACATACAAGAAAACCCTTAAACATCTTGCAACTGAAAGAATATTGCAGGGAAGAGTGGTCAAAAATTTCAGCAAGCCTGGTGGACAATTATGCAAAATGCCTACAAGAACTTATTTCTGCTAAAGGGGGCAATACAAACTTCTGAGGCCAAGGGTGTACTTACTTTCTCTACAGAAGAATTTCTCATCTATTGATATTTCCATTCAATAAATGTTTAAAAATGCTAATTTTCCTTGTGTTTTTGTTAAAGTATATCAACTTCATTAATAGGCACAGTTTCAAAGATGATCAAATGTTTGCTTGTCCAAATATGTCAAAAAAGTCAACAATTTCCATGGGGTGTACATATTTTTTTCACATGACTTTATGGAAAATGGAAATGTATGGTTTTAATAAGTGACACAACTAATGATTATGATAAAAATAGGTTAATCTGTCGATTATTTTTATTAATCAATTAGTTGGACCAATTTTTTTGCAGCATTTCAATCAACTACTACTACTACAGATCTCTTACTTAGACTTAATTAAATAACAAGTCAATAACTGCTATACAACATTAGTCATTTATCGGATAATCTGTACAGATTTAGAATATTAAGTAAGACACCAAGTAAATTTAAAATGTCAATACTCTCATTTTTTTTTTTAGCTGTTTCCACTCTCTATTTGCAACTATATGTCTTACCTGCATTTGAAGCCCTGATTTGTTCAATTCCAAGCAGAAAATTTGTAAATAAAGGCAGCATAAATATCCACTGGCTGTCTTACCAATTGAAACACTCAAATGCTAAATTAATTTTGCTTACAGTGTGTATGAAAGATGAATAATTTTCAGTGTGTAGAATCAACTCCAAAGCCTTGGCGCTGAATCTTAGTTTTCAGTGTTTGAAATCAGTGAATCAACTCTTTGCGGGATCAACTTTGATGTGAACCAAAAGCAGGATAGAGACTTGATGATTTGACACACAGCATTAATGAAAATATATTGTATATGCTACGAAACTGTGCTACCCCCCAACACTGTCTAATGCACATGCTTCTTGACATCAGCTGTGTCATCAATTGAGAAAACCAGTAATGTCCATTAATACCACAGTGCCAACTAATCAATAAAAAGATTCTTTGGCAACTATTTTATTTTCTCTCAGTATACATAATGCTGTTAGTGTACATAAGCTTTCATGAATTCTTCTTTACTATTACAGTAAAGAAGCTGTGATGTGAATTTTTTTCTTGACATTAAATTATGGTAAGCTGACTCGAACATAATTAGATTAGAGAATAGATGCATTTACAGTAATAGAATAAAAACATAATAGCCTTAGTTTATGGCCCTTCAGGGGCTCACAAACACTGATGTCCTAAATTCAACATTCACGTCATCACTGGCCTACTATTTCTTGTATCTATCTATATTTTGAAATGGAATACTTATGTACTGCTTTTGAAACATATCTGGCAAATTCTGTCAAACAGTAAACAATTAAAAAACACCAAATATATTATTAGAAGTATAAAGCCAGATTAAGGTCAACCTGTACTTAGTCTCAATCTCAGACTAGCCACACAACATCTGATAACCTTTGTACACTTTTCTGTTGAGGTGACAAATCGACGACTGGCGCACAAAAGGGAAAGAGCGCTCTTCCCACGACTGCCGCTATGGTGCTGAAGAGACAGCTCCGCTTCAGCAACACCAATATTTTATACAGCTGGAGAGCGCGTGGCTACGTGGCGGGGCCGCTGACACACACACAGGTGTAAGCTGATGATCAGTGCGGCCGCTCTCCACCATCCAGCAGTCGACGGGAAAGTATAAAAGGGCCATCCTCCACTAGCAAAGGGACAGAGGGCCGCCGAGGTACGCATGATAATTTGTCTAGTGTCTCTTGCAGAGGATTCGGAGGGAATGAAGGATTTTGCACCCTGGCTGCACCCGCGGCACTGTCTGACTGCAAAACGGGATCTCAGCCGCTCACTTCACCCCACTGCACCTCCTTTGCACCCCACACCCTCACAGAATTTAAAAAGACTCTGCATGTTTGTCCCAGAAACGGCCTCTTGTGTGTCTGTGCTCAGCCCACCGCTGTCTAGGCTCGCTACACTGGTGGAGGATGTGGGCATGAGCACAGACCCACCCACTGAAAAATAAATAAATAAATAAATAATGGACCCGATGATGCAGCACCTAATGGAGACCAGTTTCCAGCAGCAGGCCGTGATGCAGCAGCTCGTCCAAAGACTGCAGGTCGCAACCTGGGAGCTTCTGGCCCATTAAACAATGACCCCTGCGGCCGCCACACCTCTCCCTGACCCCGGCCGAGAAGCCCGGCACCTCCTTCCACACGTAACCCCAGAGGACGACATCGAGGCCTACCTAGACACCTTCGAATGGGTTGCCCACTGAGAAGACTGGGCCACCAAAGAGTGGCCACGCATCCTCAGCCCAGACGAAGTAGCAGACTACGGGGAAGTAAAGAGGGAGATCCTGGCATGATGTGGGCAAACCCCCCACGAGGCAGCGGCGGAGTTTCACCGATGGAGCTACAAGCCTCGAGCCCGAAGCCACCCCGCCTACAGGACACCCAGGGATGAGCCCATGCTGATAGAGCAGGGGGGGATGCCAAAGAAGGCCTAGAAACCCTGGCTGACAGGGTGTGCCCTCCACACGCTGGACCCACCAAAAGCGCCCCAGCGAGTGAAGGAAGCACGAGTGTGGTAGGCCTACCTGGCTCTAGGAGAGGAGGACGCCATGGCAGAAGGTGAGCCGCACACACACCCTAACCCAATGTCGTCTGTGTTCCAACAGGTGAACCAGAAGGGGAACTTCGGGCGCAAGCAGAAGGAGGACGTCCACCTGAAGCATTGCTGAGCCCAGGTGTGTCAGATCGAAGGGGTCGACCAGAGTCCAGACCAGAGACTCCCCTCTGCCTTCGTTCTAGTCAGGGGAGGCCTGCTTTACCACCGGACCAGCCACAGAGGGGAAATCGTGGACCTCTCGGTAATCCCCAAGACAAGAACCCAAACACTGATGCACCTGGCCCATGCCCATCTGCTCGGGGGCCACCTGGTGGCACGAAACACCCTGGAAAAGCTGAAGGACTGCTTTGTTTGGCCAGAGATGGACAAAGAGGTCCGGGGCTTCTGCCAACAATGCACCCAGTGCCAATGCACGGCCCCGAGGAAGCCTCCGCCACCTCCAGCACCCCCATCCGCTTCCCATCATAGGCGTCCCCTTCAAGATGATTGGCATGGACCTTCTTGGGCCACTCCCAAAATCCTCCCGGGGTCATGAATACATACTGGTCATCGTTTACTGCACCACCAGGTACCCTGAGGCGGTGCCACTAAGTAAAGCTACCTCCCGCAACATCACTAAAGAACTGGCACCCCTGTTCAGTCTTGTGGGGATCCCGAAAGCCATACTGACAGACCAAGGTACCTCTTTTGTGTCGAAACTAATGTCTGATCTGTGTCGGCTGCTGCAGGTAAAACACCTGAAGGCGTCCGTCTACCACCAACAAACTGATGGGCTCGTCGAATGGTTTAACCAAACCCTGAAGCAGATGCTGCGCCGGGTGGTAGACGAAGAAGGGAGAAACTGGGACCTCCTCTTGCCTTGCATCCTCTTCGCTGTCCGGGAGTACCACCAAGCATCCACGGGCTTCACACCCTTCGAGCTCCTCTTCGGACGGCGACCTTGAGGACTGCTAGACGTGGCACGGGAAGTGTGGGAAGAACAGCCCTCCCCGTTCCACTCGGTCATCGACTTCATACAGGAGATGCAGGAGAAGATCGACCAAGTGGTAAGGCCCTATCCGAGTGGCAAGGCTCATATACAGTCCTCGAGGGGAAAGGCGCTGTGAAGTATCGCCTGCAGCAGCCCGGTAGGCAAGCAGAGACAAAAACGTATCATGTAAACCTGCTGAAGAAGTGGGTGGTGCCGGCCCTCATATTGTCTGCGCTCGCTGCCCGAGACACAGATCACAACGAGGGTGCCTTGGTCCAGCAGGGGGAGGACCTCACCTCCACACAAAGACAGGAGCTAACGGAGTTGGTGGGCCAGTTCACTGATGTCTTTTCTACCTCCCCAGGGATGACGCAGGTAGTCCTCCACGAGATCAAGACCCGTCCAGGAGTGGTGGTAAGACAGCGGCCCTATCGTGTCCTGGAGGCCCGCCGCAAGGCTATCGAGGAGGAGGTCAGCCGGATGCTGCGGGACAACATCATAGAGGAGTCCAACAGACCCTGGTCCAGCCTCATCGTGGTCGTGCCAAAGCCAGACGGAAGTATGCACCTCTGCAACGACTTCTCAAAGCTGAATCAGGTCTCAGAGTTTCACAGCTATCCCCTCTCCCAAGTGGACGATCTAGTCTAGCGACTGTGGAGGGCCCAGTTCATATCCACACTGGACCTGACAGAAGGTTACTGGCAAGTAGCGCTGGCCCCAGAGGCAAGACCGAAGACAGCCTTCAGCATGGCAAACGGTCACTGTAAGTACCAGGTTCTCCCCTTCGGGCTGCACGGAATGCCCGCAACATTCCAGCAGCTAATGGACATTGTCTTGCGACCCCATCGTACATTCGCAGCCGCCTACCTGGACAATGTGGTCATCCATTCCTCCACTTGGTCAGATCACCTATTTCACCTGGGGGAGGTCCTGAAGGAGCTCCGGAAGGCTAGGATGACAGCCAACCCCTAAAAGTGCCACCTGGGGCTGACCGAGGCACAGTACTTAGGTTACCATATTGGCCGGGGCCTCCTAAAACCACAGACGAAGAAAACTGAGGTAGTTAAGGATTACCCCCGGACGCAGCAGTTTGTCCAAAGACTGCAGGTTGCAACCTGGGAGCTTCTGGCCCATTAAACAATGACACCTGCGGCCACCACACTACTCCCTGACCCCGGCTGAGAAGCCCGGCGCCTCCTTCCCCACCTGACCCCAGAGGATGACATCGAGGCCTACCTAGAGGCCTTCGAAAGGGTCGCCCACCAAGAAGACTGGGCCACCGAAGAGTGGCCATGCATCCTTGGCCCGCTGCGCTCCAGAGAAGCGCGAATGGCAAACTACGCCCTCTCTCCGAAGGAAGCAGCAGACTACGGGGAAGTAAAGAGGGAGATCCGGGCATGGTGTGGGTGAACCCCCTACCAGGTGGTGGTGGAGTTCCACCGATGGAGCTACAGGCCTAGAGCCAAGCCACGCAGACAGATGGATGCCCTCCTGCACATCACCAAGAGGTGGCTCCAACCAGACCAGTACACCGCCACCGAGGTTGCAGAGAAGGTGGCCATGGATCAGTTCTTGAGAACTCTACTGCCCACAGAATGCCAGGCCAGAATGCCCAAGGAATTGTTAACCAACCTGGAACGTGCCTTGACCACCCTGGAGCTCAGCAGGGACGAACAGCAAACTCTTAGCCCGCCTAGAAGGGTCCGGTCACACCTATGCTAAATAAGATAGTTACATGTCTCCCAGAAAACAAAATACTAACAATTTACACCGATCATCCTGTTCAAAGGTATACGTCCCCCTCACTCTTAGTATCGTGTTACCTTCGTGAGCATCAGTGAATGTTTGCACCTTATGTAATAGTTGTGTACGAGATCCTCAGTTGTTCTCAATATGAAAAGATGGATCTCAATATCATATAGCCACTGTTCGAAAGGGGTCAAATATGCAGAATATACTGGAAAAGCAAAGAATCTACAGGACCTGGAGGATTTTTCTGACGAACAGTGGGCAGTTTAACTGCTCAGGCCGAACAAGGGACTCATGAACAATTATTACAAAACAAAAAAACAGTTGTGGATCATTCAGGTAATGACGCACAGTATTAAGAATCAAGGGTATGTAAACTTTTGAACGGGCTAATTTTTTATAAATTCACCTATTATCTTGTCTTGTGGACTATATGTAAACATCTATTCTGTGAAATAGCTTATTCAGGACAGTACTAAATAAAAAAGATAACATGGGATTTTTATGATCCCTCTTAGTTTGTTAACAGTGTTAAGATTTAGCATATTCTGCAAGGGGTATGCACACTTTACAACTGTATATCCCTTTATATATATATATATATATATATATATATATATATATATATATATATATATATATATATATACACACATATATATGTTACACAGTATCTCACAAAAATGAGTACACCCCTCACATTTTTGTAAATATTTGATTATATCTGTTTATTTGACAACACTGAAGAAATGACACTTTGCTACAATGTAAAGTAGTGAGTGTACAGCTTGTGTAACAGTGTAAACTTGCTGTCCCCTCAAAATAACACACAGCCATTAATGTCTAAACCGCTGGCAACAAAAGTGAGTACACCCCTAAGTGAAAATGTCCAAATTGAGCCCAATTACCCATTTTCCCTCCCCAGTGTCATGTGACTTGTGAGTGTTACAAGGTCTCAGTTGTGAATAGGGAGCAGGTGTGTTAAATTTGGTGTCATCGCTCTCACACTCCCTCATACTGGTCACTGGAACTTCAACATGGCACCTCATGGCAAAAAACTCTCTGAGGATCTGAAAAAAAGAATTGTTGCTCTACATAAAGATGGCCTAGGCTATAAGAAGATTGCCAAGACCCTGACAGTGAGATGCAGCACGTAGCCAAGACCATACAGTGGTTTAACAGGACAGGTTCCATTCGGAACAGGCCTCACCACGGTCAACCAAACAAGTTGAGTGCACGCGCTCAGCGTTATATCCAGAGGTTGTCTTTGGGAAATAGATGTATGAGTGCTGCAGAGGTTGAAGGGGTGGGGGGTCAGTCTGTCAGTGCTCATACCATATGCCGCAAGTGTGTCTTGCCTACAGTCAAGCATGGTGGTGGGAGTGTCATGGTCTGGGGCTGCATGAGTGCTGCCGGCACTGGGGAGCTACAGTTCATTGAGGGAACCATGAATGCCAACATGTACTGTGACATACTGAAGCAGATCATGATCCCAGCATGTAATGCAGCATGATAACATCCCCAAACACACCTCCAAGATGACCACTGCCTTGCTAAAGAAGCTGAGGGTGAAGGTGATGGACTAAACCCTATTGAGCATCTGTGGGGTATCCTCAAACAGAAGGTGGAGGAGCACAAGGTCTCTAACATCCACCAGCTCTGTGATGTCATCATGGAGGAGTGGAAGAGGACTCCAGTGGCAACCTGTGAAGCTCTGATGAACTCCATGCCCAAGAGGGTTAAGGCAGTGCTGGAAAATAATGGTGGCCACACAAAATATTGATACTTTGGGCCAAATTTGGACATTTTCACTTAGGGGTGTACTCACTTTTGTTGCCAGCAGTTTAGACATTAATGGCTGTATGTTGAGTTATTTTGAGGGGACAGCAAATTTACACTGTTATACAAGCCATGCACTCCCTACTTTACATTATAGCAAAGTGTCATTTCTTTAGTGTTGTCACATTAAAAGATATAATCAAATATTTACAAAAATGTGAGGGGTTTACTCACTTTTGTGAGATACTGTACATACACACACACACACACACACACACACACACACACACACACACACATATAGTGCCCTCCATTAATTTTGGCACCCTTGGTAAATATGAGCAAAGAAGGCTGTGAAAAAATTGTCTTTATTGCGTAACATTTGGATCTTTTGTTCACATTTGATCACCTTTGTTGATCACTTGAACAAAACCACAAGGAAAAATATACCAATAGATGTGAAATTCTTCTATGGAAAAAGTAAGTATACCCTTGCCTCAGAAGCTAGAATTTATCAGAAGCTAGCCCTCTTTATCAGAAATTTTGCGACATTGTCCACTAGTCTTTGACATCGGCTTGCTGGAATTTTTGACCACTCTACTGTAAAATGTTTGAGGGTTTTCTGGCATGTACTGCCCACTTCAAATCCTCTCACAACATTTCAATAGAACTCAAATCGGGGCTTTGGCTAGGCCACTGGTTCTCAACCGGTGGCGCGGAGAAATTGGAAGGGGGATGCAAAACACAGACAGGGCATCATTTGGGTACTCAGTGTATTTTATTGCTTTTCAAATAGAATATGCATGAATGGAAAAACTCTGCGTTGCCTCTCCCTCTGCATTTTCTTTTTGCTCGGGAGAGGTGGAGTTTAGCCTGCCTTTTTATCCAGCTGCCAGTGCAGACCAGTTTTGCCAACTTAGCGGCTTTTCAGACCCCTTTAGCAACATTTTTTTTTTGCAAAAAAATAAATAAATACACGCCTAGTGACAAATGTAGATAAATTTTTGGACAAACCTTAGCAGTTTTCCAAATGTCGCCAGTACAGTCCTGCAAGCATGAGGTATTGCTTTTCTACTGCACTCTCACCTCTCTCTGCATCTGCTCTGTTCAGTGAGTGTTTGAGAGCCAGAGATATAACAGTGTCATGGATAACGAAACGTGCGTTTCGTCCCAATTTACATCATTCATATGCGAATGTTTTTAGAATGTAAGACGAATGGAATACAACGTTTTACATGTAAAATAGTCCATGTTATTACAGCCTAGTTCTCATGTTCAAAGTAGTTATAGTGTTCAGAAACATGTGGCACATGATGGGGGGGGCGGGGGGTAGAGGGGTAGGGGTCGGTGCTACATGATAGGGGAGGCTTGGGGGGCTTTAGTTACAAAAGTTTGAGAACCTCTGGAATAGGCCATTCCATAACTCTCCATTTCTTCTTTTTGAGCCATTCCTTGGTGGATTTGCTAGTGTGCTTAGGATCATTATCCTGTTGAAAGGTCTGGTCAAGTATTCTTTGATATGATGCAGAATACATTGCTGAATCAATGAATGCAAGCTGTCCAGTCACTGAGGCAGCGAAGCAACCCCAAACCATAACATTTCCACCACCGTGCTTCACAGTTGGTATGAGGTGCTTCTCCTGAAATGCTGTCAGCACCAAACATGTCTGCTGTTACTGTGGCCAATCAACTCTGTCTTTGATTTGTCTGTCCAGAGCACATTATTCCAAAAGGCCTGGTCTTTGCCTATATGCACATTGGCAAACTGTAGTCTTGCTCTATTTTCTTTCCAGTAGGATGATGTATTTCAAATAATTATGAGATCTTTTTAAATTCCTTGCCAGCCTCATAGGCATACACAACCCCTTTTCTGAAGGTCTTATAGAACTCTTAAAATCTTGGCATGATGACACCACACACCTCAATAATAAAGGGAACACCAGACACTAGATGTTTAAATAAGACAAGTTCCACCTGCACTCCTTTGAACACCTTACTCTAATTTTATGGATTTGAAGGTGTGATAAATGTTGGGGAGTACTTACTTTTTCCATATGACTGATCTGTTGTTTTTTTTATTTATTTAAATCGTGAAAATTACTACAAAATTTCTATTTTGTGCATCATTTGATAGAGTGTATCAACTCTATTAATAGGCACTGTTTCAAAGAGGATCAAATGTTTGCTTGTCAAAATATGTAAAAAAACAAACTAACAAAAAAAATTATTAAAAAAAAACAAAAAAAAAACAATGTCCATAGGTTGTACTTATTTTTTTCACATGACTGTATATATAATTAGTAGTTGCAGTGTTGCAGTATTATTAACAGCTTAGGAAATTAACATCTGCACTGCTGTTGAAAAGAAGTTCAGAGAACTAATGAAGCGTTATTTTATATCACTGTAAGCAACATCTAGACCACCTACAACAGTGTGAAATATTGGATGAGTTCTGGAGCTGAAAGGGACCTCTAGTAAACTTTGCCTGTGAATACATCTGCAAAGGTCTAAGATGCAACCATAGAATTAGGAAATGTTGCTTAGTTGGACAAATTTCCCCTGCATATGGAACAATTAATCACTGTGTATGGCCACCTGGATTTTGGATCCCAAAGTCGATCATAACATTATTATCTAGGACGCGCAGGGGAGCAGGAAACTGTTGACACACCTTTGTGGGTGAGATACTCAGTATCCCAAATGGGATTTTATTATTCATTAATGTCCTAAAGGGGTGACACAGCTTTGTCTCATAAACTGTCTGGGATATTTATATCAGTAATTATTATTTATTTCTCTGTACTTTCTGGGACATATTCAAAATTTAAATCAGGCCATGGAGTTTGGTTCAGTGCTACAACACAAGCTGTTTAAAAACTATTCAGTGGCGCACACTGTAAAACAAACACTTCGGCATCAATTGCTGTTAATATGTACACCACATCAAGGCATACACTGACAGCCAATGTGAGATGCCTCTTTGTACAAGAAAGAAAGCATTCATAATTTACATAATTTTAAAAGGGGGGGTGGATAGGACACTGTAGGACACTACTGTCACACACATCAAACAAAACTGAGTGATCCAGGTGGTCCCCAATCAGTATTGATAAGCACATGTATACTTTATTGGTACTTATACTGCAACTAAAATACACCCAAGCTAGGGCTGGACAATATTGTGCAAAAAAAACCTTTTTCTTTTTCAATTTATAATCTATTCTCGATTACAATTTTGATTTCTTTACATAATGCAATTCATTTTAAACAGTTTTTTTTATTAGAATGGACTTTGCAGATGTGCAAAAATAGTAACAGCAAACAATTGTTCTTTTAAATATCTTTTTTTTTTAATCATTTATTTAATAGGACCATTATTTTCACTATATGCTATAGATGGTGTTGTTACTATTTTTGCACAACTTGATGAACCCTTCTTTCTCAACAGAGTAAATGGGAACCATGTCTTTCACGATATGAAATGCCACCGCATCAGTAATTTATCCCAGGGCTTTTCTTATGCAACAGTGCTAGAAAATGTTTCAGCTAATGTTGTGTTTGACTAAAGGTCACAACGTATAATTCCCAAACTCCATTAAATTCCTTTTTGTCAACTGTCCAGCATAGGTAGGAACTCCTTTAATACTGTTTAAAAAGCATCTCAGAGTGATTCCTCAAAAAATTGGTTGAGAAAATGCCAAGAATACATTTCTGGAAATTCTAGGCAAAAAGGGTGTCTACTCTGAAGATGCTAATCATATTAGTTATAGACAGAGCCGTGAGGGCGGCACTCCCAGAAATAGGAGTTGATCTGGGTGGGTGCAGGGTCGACGCACTTGCATATGCGGACGACCTGGTTCTTTTTGCAGAGCGCCCAGAAAGGCTCCAAGAAAAATTGGATGGGCTGGACGAGGCTTTAAGAACGAGAGGAATAACTATTAACATCAAAAAGTCAGCCGGCCTTACCATCGCAAGAGACGGCAAGAGAAAGTGTGTGGTTCTGGTCCCGTGGAGGCTAAGGACAACGGGTGGACTAATTGCACCGATGGGAGTAGAATCTGTACAGAGCTACTTGGGTTTGAGGTTCACCTGGAAGGGGAAGGTGACCCCCAAGCACACTGGGAGGTTGGAGATGATGTTGAGAGAAGTATCAGAATCTTAAAGATTTTCCTCTTGCCCAAATTAACTCATGAGCTGGTGTTGGGGAACGCACATAGAAACACAATGAAGAGAATGGACACTTTAATAAGATCTAGTGTCTGGAGATGGCTGAGGCTACCAAATGACACCCCGGTGGCGTATTTACATGCCAGGGTGCAAGATGGTGGTCTGGGGATTCCCTGCATTAGCTCATTAGTCCCTCTAGCCCAGAAATCAAGATTCCAGAAGCTTTTAACAAGCAAGAGCATATATTGTGCGTCCGTTGTCAACCAGAAATCATTTAAGAAAATTGAGCGAATTATAAACATCCCTTGCAGGGTGGCTGGAATGGTTATAACAACAAGGGATGAAGCCCAACATGCGTGGGCTTTATACTTGCATGACGCTGTCGATGGCAGAGAGCTTACAGTTGGTAAGATCGACAAGGCAAGCCACCTCTGGCTACAGAAACCAATGAGAGTCTTCCCCCATTTACATCTTAGGGGAATCCAGTTGAGAGGTGGAGTTCTGTCCACGAAGGCACGAGGGTCTCGCGGTAGACCTGACAAGGCAGATGATATCACATGCCAGGGGGCCTGTGCTATGCAGGAGACATTAAATTATGTTCTCTAAGTATGTGAGGTCACGCACCAGGCCCGCTGTGCCCGCCATAACAGAGTGATGCGGTTGGCGGAGAAAATGCTTAGGAAGGTCAAGCGGAGTATATGGACAGAGCCTGTGATTGCAACTGTACACTCATACATCAAGCCTGACTTGGTGATGGAGGAACCGCTAAAGTTGACGGTATTGGATGTTTCGGTTGAGAAATATGGGTCTTTAAGTAACATCGAGGCCATAAAACAATGGAGAGAGACGGAAAAGGAGATAATACAACTCCCGTTGATGTTTTCAAACAGAGGCCTTTTGTATGAGTCCTCAGGGGCCGGTCTTCATCGAATGGAGTTAACTGAGAGGGATCTGAGTTACCTTTGCCTGTCAGTAATAAATGGGTCAATCCGTACGATTGTTACATGATAGGGACGAGATGAGTATTATATTTTAAAAAAATTAAAAATTATCCGAGTCTGTCAGAGAGAAGGATCTATCGCCTTTATGATCCGCCAAAAGCGGTGATCCCTGATGTTTGCATAGCCATTAGCGCCCGGTTGGGTGCCTCAGGAAGAGAATATCAACCTGATAACAAGTGATAAAATATAAAATTATTTTGATCTATTTTGGATTTTTTATCACAACATAATTCCCATAGTTCCATTTGTGTTTTGATTACTTTATTATTATTCTAATATGTGTAAATAAAAATAAAAATAAATGAGTCTGTCTAAACTTTTGACCGGTAGTGTATATACAGTGCCCTCCACTTAAATTGGCACCCTTGTTAATATGAGCAAAGAAGGCTTTGAAAAATTGTCTTTACAATTTAACCTTTCAATCGTTTGTTCAAAAAATTCACAAAAATACTCTGCTCTCATGGATATCAAACAATAGCAAACAAAACACAGGTTTATCCAAAAAAATAAATATGTTTGTTAAATATAGGTATGCAACAATTATTGGCACCTCTATGAATTCATATGAGAAAAATATATTTGAAGTATATTCCCATTGATATTTTATATATTTTAGTAAACCATGACTTCCTGTTTCACAGGGGTATAAATATGAGGTAACACATAGGACAAATTCCCTTAGTCATTCATAACGATGGGTAAGAAAAAGGAATATAGCTGTGATGTGTGGCAAAAGGTTGTTGAGCTTTACAAAATGGGAAGTGGCTATAAGAATATAGAAAATTTCCACCACCATTTCCACCATCAGGGCAATAATTTAGAAATTCCAGTCAACTGGAAATGTTATGAATCAACCTGATAGAGGACATTTGTCTATATCGTCTCAACACACTATGAAGAGGATGGTTCGAGTTGCCAAAAAATCTCCAAGGAGCACAGCTGGAGAATTGCAGAAGTTAGTCATGTTTTGGGGTCAGAAAGTCTCCAAAATTACAATCCGACATCACCTACATCACCACAAGTATTACGAGTATCACAATCCCCAACTCTTTAGGATGGGAAGCCTTTTTTTGTGTGTGTGTGTGTGTGTATTGTGCCATGTTTTGTATGCAAGTCTGAACTCCCTCCCAGAGTTTCAAGCCTGCCCTAGCCTGCCTTGCTCCTGCCTCCCATGATGACATCACTGAATGGCAACCATATTTAAAGAGGAAGAAGAGAACAGAGAGAAGGAGGATGTTGGAGGTGGTTACGTGTTATTTTGCATTAGGAGTTTGTGTTTGGTTCGTGTTGCTTGCCCTTGTGGCTATACTATTATTTGTTCTAACTGCAGTTCTGGTTCTGACTGTGAGTTTGGTTATCACTGTACCTGTTTATGTGTAATATGTTCACCACTGTATATGTGTTTCACTCGGTTTACCGGCAATGTGGCTGTCATTTCTTTTGGGAGCGGGGTCCTTTTTGTCTCTGTTTTTGGCTAAGGGAGTTAGGGAAGTACATTTGTATTTTTATTGTTTTTCTTTTAGGTAAACTAGCTCTCTAACAAAGAATTCTTTTGCTTATTATTTTGGCCTTGGCACACTTGCCTATTTTACCATATACCACAACTTTTATTGAAGCCTGTTGGTGTTTGTCGTTCCTGGTTTCCCTTATTTAAAGATCATTTCCTTTGAATCACGAGATAGTTACTCTGCACGGCTTAACCTAGACTGGGTCATAACACAAGAAAGAAGGCTCTCCTCTCATCCCAAAGTCTTCAGTTTGCCAGATACTAATGGAACGTCAAATGGGATAGGGTTCTATGGTTAGATGAAACCAAAATATAGCTTTTTGGCAATAAACACGAGAGGTAGCCATATGGAAAAATACTTCATGCCCACAGTTAAATATGGTGGTTGTTCTTTAATGCTATTCTGTTTTGCTGCCAGAGGACCTGGACATTTTGTAATTATACATGGCATCATGGACTCATATCAAATATCAACCGATATTAAATGAAAACCTGACTGCCTCTGCCCGAAAATTTTATATGGGCCAACGTTGGATCTTCCAGCAAGATAATAATCCAAAACATACACAAAACATCAATACAAAAATGGTTTACTGACCACAAAATCAAGGTTCTGCCATGGACATCCCAGTCCCCTGACTTGAAACCCATAGAAAACTTGTGGGGTGAACTGAAGAGGAGAGTTCATGAGCTCTTACCATGTGTTCTCTAACCTCATCAGGCATTATAGAAGAAGATGCAGAGCTGTTATATTGGCAAAGGGAGGTAGCACAAAGTATTGACTAAAAGTGTGCCAATAGTAGTTGCACACCTATATTTAACAAAGATATTTTTTGATATATCTATGTTGTGTTTGCAATTGTTTGATATCCATGAGAGCAGAGAATTTTTGTTTAAAAATTGTAATAACATTTTTTTTATTTTAATTGCACTTTTAATATTCATTACATACTTGAAATATATGCATTATGCATCAGTATGTTTCCATTTCACAGGAAAATACGCTTTGCAATACCATTTTAGTCTCTTACTGCCATTGTGTGTTTTTTCTTGTATTTTCTTTTAAACGTTACTCTTACATGTGACACTGTACTGCATAAGCTATTATTAACATGTATCTTTGCAAAGATATTAAATTAACCATGACAGAAATACCTTGATAAACAATCTAAACAAGGAAGTCACACTGACATGACAGAAACTATGTCTAAAATCCTTCTAATTCAACCACAATTTGACCCTCAGATAAAAAAAAAAAAAGTCATCCCCCTCTTGTAATTGAGTCCTCAACTCTGTTACTATTCCTTTAAACTCAGCTCTCATTACTTTATAGACTTTCACAGATTATGGAGATAGTTAGAAGAAAAGGGGAAGTTGTCCTGCTTTAAAATGAATATAAATATTGGTTTGGCTGAGCACATTTATGAGAGGAAAAAAAAAAAAAAAAATCTTTAGTCAGAGGCAGGTCTGCATAACTGCATTTCATTGTAAGACCCACAAAATGACCAAACATTAATTTTATGCCTCATTATGAAAACATAAGTTAAACGAGGCTAGGCACTAATTGAATGAAAAATTAAACAATCAGTAGAGAACTTAAAGAAAAGAGAACAGATTTACTAATAGTTTTCTGGATCAGTGAAACCTATTTCACTTCAACTAGATGCATGCTACAGTTTTTCCTACTTGCCTGTGTATCCAATGAAGCATTCACACCGAAAGGAGTTTGGTGACACTGGTAGACACACGCCACATTTACAGCACCTGATACAGTTGCTTTGGCCAATAATTTCAGAGCAGTCAACACCTATGAAACAGAAGTACAGGTCTCAGTTAACATTGTCATATTTGTATAATTGAAAAATATATTACACTTATATGAAAGGATGTGTGGAGTAGAATGAAAAAAATCAGTTAATGTTTTAGTGAGAAAATTCAGTTCCTGGAAGTTCCTGGTACTATGATTTATAATGCTAACCCACCCCCCCCCAAAAAATCATAATTTAAACGTGTATTATTTAAAGGCTACTCTGTGATTAGGTTTGATCTAATAAGGGTCATTTCTAAACTGTATTTTACTTTGCAATTGCAACTGACAAACTATTTCAGTCAAGACGTTAGCAGAAATCATTCTACTCCAGTACAATGTATATCCAATGAAAAACTAAAAAAAAAAAAAAATAAAAATAAAGCTTACTGAAGACTTAAACTGTTCCTAACTATTTGTAATCATTCAGTGCATTAGAGCAATTTTTAATCATTGAGTGTTCTACTACAGTAGTCAAACCATTTGCAATGATACTACACTTTAATCACTGTTACTGTTTAAATACACTGAAATGTCCTTTTAAGAGCTCACAGAGAGCCTATGTTTAAACAGTTTTTGGGGACAGATTTTATTAATAACTGCACACAGAGAGAAAACATTTAAATCTGAATGCTAGGGGAGAAAAAAAAGTAACAAGTAATTAAGCATGCTTTCAGGTACAGAATGCAATTTCAGAGAGAGAAAAAAGACAAGAAACAAAGAAAATGAGAGTGAGAGAGCAAGTGCATGTGACAGTGGGCCAGAGATAGTGAGCGAGAGTGTTCCTTTCTTTCTTTTTTTTCTCAAATAAATAGCTCAAGGGAAAACCATATTATCAAGAAATTATTGCACAGAGCTAAACTGAACTAGTAATTATCACAGATAAATAATTAATAATGATTTGCATAGAAATAAGAAAACATTCAAGATAGGTGAAATCATGGAGCCTTCACTTCACTGTATGACAGATTAATTTAATTCCCTTAAAGGGTCCTTTAGAAATGCTTACTTAAATATGACTCTATTACCTGGACAGCACATCTTTAAGGTTTGCTTAAAAGAGCATAATAAACTATTACATATGCTACAGTTTGACCTTTTCACAGTATGACAACCTTGTCTATCAGCATTACTGTATCAAATGTAACAGTAATAGTAACTGTAATAATATGGAGTATAAAGTCATTTGCTCATGTCTGACATTATCCTTAATTAATTGTTTTGAGAAATGTTATGCTTTGAACCTAATGTTTTATACACTGTACATTTTTATAAGAAATTATTGCACTTTTATTATTTCCAAGATTTGAATCAATTGAAAATGAAAACCTAACACACACTCGAGCAATGGTTATTTTTGCTGCAAGGAAAATGCATTGCATTGAGATATTAACATATTGTATCAATTTCGATATTTGAATTTTGTGAATTGTTAAAACCCTAACGATAATGTAATAAATAAATGTGTAATGCCTTGTTTGTTGAAGGGTGACATGGGCTAAAAAATAAGGCAAATGATATACTCACCTGAAAATACTGATGGGCACAAGCACTGGTAAGAAGCCTGACTTGGTTGAGCAGAGTGATGCAGAGTTATGCAGGCCGCACCATTAAAGCATGGACCTTCAGAACACATGTCCAAAGCTTCACAATATGGTTCAGAGTAGGGCTTGTGGCACTGACAGCCGTATGCAAACTGCCCAATTTTCGCCCTACACACACCTTTTCCTGAGCACAGAGGGAGATGTGGAGAGCTCTGACAGTGTTGCTCTTTGACCAGCACACTAAAGCGGAGACCGAGCTGACATAAATTGCTATTGCCATTATGAGTGGCGGCAAAATAATGAACGCCAGGGGAAAGCCACTTTGAGGCCACCTGCAAGCTACCATTCATACAACTGGCAAAAAGTTGATTGTTCTGTGCTTGCTCTGTAAAGCAATTGTCAAATTCTTCTTTTGACACATTAATTAGATTTATTCCATACTGCTCTAGTATTGGATCAATGAAGGCAAACAGTACATCTCCCAACTGTAGCTCCATGGGGCATAATTGAGGAAATGCATATGACTGTTCTGTCCAGTGCCCTTGTGTGCTTTGCAAAATACCATTCCAGCACTGATTCACATTCTTGCAGGTGTTCTCCATGAGAGACAATCTCAGGGCGATGTTCCTTGGCTGAGGGTGCCACTCGTGATACCGGGGTCTACGGCAGATTAACTGGCTTGAGACAATAAAATGGCTAATGAGAAGGATGAGCAGTTTAAGCACATTTGACTTTTCTGCTGTTGTCATGTTCATGTTTCATCCACTCGGCTTTTGTGCACTGTCAAATACAGATCAGATGAAGGTAACGCTCTGCCTGCTATGGTGTTACTCAATCAGAGGACAGACGCACATCTAAGGGGGGAAAACAGATACAATGTTAGTTCATGTACATTGAAACATAATAAGGATTGACAAATTACACTTAAGATGTAACCTCATTTTGGCAAAGACCTGTGAAGGTTTTAATATCAGGCATTCGACATTACAGTACAACAGCAACATCTATGAATTGTAGCATGTAGCATATGTTGATGATTAAAAGGCATTTAATCCCACTTTTCAACCAGTTTCAGCAATTTCTCTCAAATGATTTTTGATAGTTTGATTTTTGATAGTTGTTGAACCCCAGTTTGTCTCCATTTGACAATGCAATGGTATCACAGGTACCCAGCTATGCTGATGACAGTCTATAATATATTTCCAAATTGTTGCATCCACCAATCATCTATCTTATTAATACTTACAGAAAAAGTGTCTGTAGTAAAGGTGTGTAAAATCTAATCTTAACCCTTCAGTCTACTCACTTAGTGGGGTATATACTTTGTGGTCGGGGGAGCGCAGACTGTCTTGACATCAGGAGTGAAAGACAGATAACCAACAAGAATCACTCTGAACTGTCGTTCTCTATGTTTGTTTTATTTACAAGTAATTCTGCAAGATCCCAGGTTCTGAGAGTCAGAATCATTCACCATGGCTCACTACAATTATTTGAGAGTATAATCTGAAAGAGTGTTGTGTCTTATTCTGTGAATATTTGATGACTGAAGTACAATCCAGGACATATATATATATATATATATATACACACACACACACACACACACACACACACACACACACATTTTCAACATTGAGAAGGATTTAATGCAGGATCTTCTACTGTGGCAGGCATGAACATGAACAAATTCATCTGAGGGCAAGGAGTGATGCTTCACACATGCAATACAGTCCATCAACTAAACTTTAATTTGCATTTCACGGAACCTATATGCAGAAATGCATTTGTGGAAAATGAAATGTATAACCCTTCTCAGTAATATTCATTAATGTCAACAATTAAAATTAATTTCCTTATTAAAATCAATCATCTGTTCTCAATGACTCTTGACATGCATCCCTCAGACAGGTTCTCCTCATGAAACTACAGTCATCAGATATTACTGAACAATCAAAAATAACAAACTACACTATGCACCCTCCTAAAGCACAAACTCATAACAGTTGTGGGGAGTTTATTTCAAGAGCTGGATATGAAAAGCAGTGCTTTCATAGCCAAAATCTTTAAAAAGAAAAATAATCATTATTTTTGTAAATATGAAACTGATTTCCACCAAACAGTTGAATCCAGTCAGTCCCATATTATGGAATATTCCAGAGCTTTTATTTAGCAATAAATATGGAGTGAGTCAGAAAGAAGCAATGAGCCTAGGGCAGTAATTAAACAATGGCTTGTTTTAAATAATGTTATTTCAAAATATAACTTTGTAGCATCTAAATACAGCATGATATCAATCCCAACTGAAAAATGAACTGTAGATATTAAGAGATCAACTGACATCAACTGGAAAATATGAAATGTGAATAAACAAATCTAAGAAATTCCTTTATATAACCCATGGTACAACTAATGTTACACAAAGTATAGAAAATGCAATACTTTTTTAAATACTACAATGTGGCTAACACATCCAAAACAGTAAAATATTAATCTGAACAGCAACGCTATACTCACCTATTAATGAGTCACATTCCACATGCTAACTTGACTCAGACAGGCAGAACAGATCATATGTCCACTTATAAAGCTTGAGCATGGCCTTCCATAGCAAAAAATTATTCTATGTAGTCTTTTTTTTAATGCAGCCTACTATTAAATTAGCTTAGTTAAAACAACTTAGCTAAACCAGGAATTTGGTATTTAAAGGACATACTTCATAAGCCTAAATTGTGAACAAATGCAGTTTAATGCACCCAAGTAGCAAAAAATTATTCCCAACAAATACTTGTATTGTACAAATATTATTAGGAACACTAACATAATGTTATCTGAAAAACACTGAGTGTTATTCAGTAATGTATGCGAGCTTATGCTCCTAAAAACAATTAACAAGAAAATGAGAAAAAAAAATACAATTAAATAAATTGTCTTATCCATTATGTATTTTTGGTTTAAACAGTTTATTTAACAAAAATACTGGAATATGTGACTGACAGGTGTTTATTGTTGCCCACATGTGCCCTGTTCAATTGATTGTTTAAATAATTAATAGCTCTGAATGTCTACTCTTGTTTTGAGTCATTGGTTTAACCTATGAAGACAGCATTTGTTGTTAAAAAGAATAAACCAACATAAAGACCAGAGAGTTGTTTATGGGAGAAAACCAATCCATTTTAAAGCTAATAAAAGAGGGAAAACTGATCAGAACTATTGTACAACCATTGGGCATAGCCAATACAAAAATTTGTAATACACTGAAAAAGAAAGAAACCACTGGTGCATTAACAACCAAACACTGAACAAGTCATTGTGAATGCTGTGAAGAAAAACTCAAAAACAAAAGTCAGGGACATCACCTAAAACCTCCACAGGGTAGGGGTGAATGTATCACAATCCACATTTCAAAGAAGACTTTGAAAGCAGAAATAGAGGCCATACCACAAGATGCAAATCACTCATCAGCAGTAAGAATCAGAAGGCCTGACTTGAATTCACAATGAAATACAGAGATGAGCTACAAAAGCTCTGGAACCAAGATCAAGAGCAAAGTGTGGAGAAAGAAGGATCTGCTCATGATCCAAAACAAACAAGCTCATTACTCAAGCATGGTGGAGGTAGTGTCATGACTTTCCATAATGTTTCCATAATGAGCTCACTAATCTTTATTGATGATGAAACTCATGGCGGCAACAGCAGAATAAATTCAGAAGTTTACAGAAACATTCTGTCTGTCAATGTACAGAGAAATGCATCAAATCTAATTGGAAGAACTTCATCATGCAACAGAATACAACAAAGGCCCTCATCAGGGACAAAATGTGGAAAAAGTATAGTTTTAGTCTAGCCAAGTCAATTACCAGAATTTAACTAAACTGAGCAGCATTTCACCTCCTGAAGAGGAGGCTGAAGGGAGAAAGCCCCCCAAACAAATACCAACTGAAATAAGCTGCACTACAAGCCTGGAAAAGCATCACAAAAGAAGAATGCAACAGTTTGGTGATATTAATGGATCACCAGCTTGATGCAGTTTTTGCAAGCAAAGCATATGCAACTAAATCTTAAGCATTAATTACTTTAATTTACTTTAAAGACCCTGTTCCTATACTTTTGCTCACCTAAAAATTGGTGGTCTGCCAGCAGGGTTGTCCTGTTCCAAGTTGTTTAGCACATTTTGATGCAAATATCAGGGAATCTGAAATTCTGATCCATTATCCCATATTTATCTTTTGATCTTAACACCCCCCGCCAAAAAAGCCTCCACAGTCTGCATACTTGGCTCACTTCCTTTCGTCTGCCTCCTTCTGCTCCAGAATGACCACATGCATTGATGTTTCTGAAATCAGCACTATGTCTGGTCTCAGTGTGGTTTCTGAGTATCAGAGCTGCTTCCCCAGGGTCCACCCTCATTTGCCAGTCATGTGCTGGTCCAAAGAGCCCTGCTAGGCTGGGCTGGGGCTTCTCCCCAGCTCTGATAAAAGCAACTGCCTGCCTTGCTAGTCAGAGGCACCTGCACGAGTTAGAGTTAGATGGTGTTAGCAATTGCCTTCAGTATATGGTTATGCTCCACCAGTAGTGACTTTCACCCAGCACTTTGGGGCACCAACTGAGTATGTGCTCCGGTGTTCCTCTTCTGAGGTGAAAAGGACATGGTGGTGATTCAACCTTCCCCAGCTGAAGAAGTTGAATGGACTTTGTAGGATATCCTAGACAGACTAGATTAGGAACTTGATGTGGAAAGGCTCAGCCTGCCACAACTTGGACCAGGAGATCTTCCAATATGATGTCTGTTCCCAATTGTCTATGCACTTCTATTGACGCATCCCCACTGTCTTGCTTGCATGCTACTGAGCCCTACTTGGCCAGATGCCATTGTCCCCAAAAGAGCTGTGTGACATAGCCATCACTCAGCCTGTTCCACTGCATCATGAGCCTTCCATTTTCTCCCAGCCTGCACATCAATGCTAGCCTGGGAGACTTTTGCACTGGTCGACTACCTGTACTGCAGTACCTCTCTTGTACAGATGACAATGAATTTCTCACTAATGCTGCTTGTGGGGAGACTCAGTTAACTGTTTGACAGAGCAGTGCTGCTCAGGCTTCGTGGTAGGCCCAACCACCTACAGAGGTGAAGATTGAACCTCCTATGGAAGCTCTCCACAGTTGATAAGGGGAATTTGTAGACCAGTAGCAGCCACAAAATCCAGGGAGGTATGCACTGTTGGTAAATCCAGGCCTTAAATTGTCCTAGTAAAGACTACCAGGAGAGGCTCCACCTGAGGGAGGAACATTAACTGGAATTTCAGCCTGGAAGCAGAAAGAAAAAAAGTGTCTAGCCTTCTTGAACCCTATCTAGGCTTATTGATGTTCAATGCTTTGATCTCTTTCAGAGAGATCTTTTAAGAGAGTTCCAGACCATACACAAATATTTGGGTGCTTTAAGTTAAAAATTGGTGCTTGAATTCTTCATTGTCAACTAACTATCAAATACCATAACTTTCAGCCTTTGGTTCAGAGTGAAACATGTTACAGCATATTTACAGCAGGCAGAGTCTGTTAAATTACCCCTGATTTTTAAATGGATAACTCCTCTTGGATATAGATTGGTGTTTCAGTCAAATTTAACATAATGCAAAAGTTATTTTTCTTTTGAAAACATACTTTCTCAGTGCTTACGTATAAATGGAGCAATGGGAATGGCGTTTCAGATCAGTCAGCACAGTAATTCAATTCAATCAATTGCAGTAAGCTTTTAACCATATCGTTATAGTACTATTAAAGCATCACTCGAATGAGAACCAATAAAAACCAATAAAATCAAGAATATTAAAGAATGCCAATATATGGGAACTGAGAAACACATGCACACACACAAGGAACTGACTAGCCCAATAAGCTTGAAAAATCTGGACCAATCACAAGATGGATGTGAATTTGACACTATGAAAATATGTATATACAATTACCGTCCACATTAATAGGAACATCTGTACAGCTGCATATTTATGCAATTATCTAATCAGCCAATCATATGGCAGCTGTACAATACATAAAATCCTGTAGATACAGGTCAAGAGCTTCAGATAATGTTCACATCAAACATCAGAATAGGGGAAAAGTATGATCTCTGTGACTGTAACCGTGGTATGCTTGTTGGTGCCAGATAGGATTTTCAATCACAACAGTCTCTAGGCAGTTCCTCCAGGATTTTAACGATTTCGCGATTGCAGAAATTAACGCAAAATCAAGCAAACTCTGTAATATTTGGAGGAGCTTGAAATTTTTCTAAAATTGTTGCAGATTATGGCCAAGACGCATCGTGATGTCATCTCAATGTATGATTCACGTGCATCGAACATGAGTACAGCTAAAAAGATGTAATTTACCAACAAACATCACTGCAAAAGACTGTGGAAAACAATTTTGCGCAATTGTAATTTTTGCAATTCAAGTAGTTTTCTGCAATAAAGCACAAAGAACTCAGCCAATTGCATTGCATATTTTGAAAGAAATCAAGCATTTCTGGCCACAACAATCACAAAAAAACTGTAATCCTGCACGGACTGTCTAGCATTTACAGAGAATGGTGCAAAAAACAAAAAAAACATCCTGTGTGCACAGGCTGAAATACCTTGAGAGATCAGAGGAGAATGATCACACTGGTCTGAGCTGACAGGAAGCCTATAATAACTCAAATAAGCACTCTTTACAACCAGGCTGAGCAGAAAAGCATCTCTGAACACACATCAAACCGTGAGGATTATGGGCTACAACACCAGAAGACCTGATCAGGTTCCACTCCTGTGATCCCAGAACAAGAATCTGAGGCAGTTTCAGTCAAAATAAAAGACCAGGTGAAGATTTTTTTTCTGTTCAGTTTGGGTGAGCCTGTGCCCATGATGGCTTCCAATTCCTATTCATGGCTGACAGGAGTAGAACACAATGGGGTCTTCTGCTGTTGTAGCAAATTCACAAGGTTTGAAGTTTTGTGCATGCAGAGATGTTTTTATGCTCACCACAGTGGTAATGATTGATTATATGAGTTACTATATCTTTCCTGGCAGCTCGAACCAATCTGGCCATTTTCCTCCAACCTCTCTTATCAACAAGCCATTTCCACCCACAGAACTGATGCTCACTCAATGTTTTTTGTTTGTTGCACCATTCTTTGTAAACTCTAGCACCAACAACCATGCCACAATTAAAGTCACAGAGATCACACCTTTCCCCCATTCTGATACCTGAAGCTCTTGACATGTATCTGCTTGATTTTATGCATTGTGCAGCTGCAACATGATTGGCTGATTGGATATCTGCATAACTGAGCAGGTGTACAGGTTTTCAAATTGAGGTGGATGGTGAGCTTATGTATACTGTACATAAATTCCATGTAAATATTTTACATGAATATTTTAATTACTGACATATCAGCATTATAGATTCATGTGTGTAGTATTGAGACAATGCAAATAAAGACTCAAAAATTCCACTTGTGACAATCTGTGACAAATTCAAGCTAGTTTCCCGGCAGTTAGCTAGTGGACTGCTAACTACAATGTCCTCCACTAATATTGGCACCCTTGGTAAATATGAGCAAAGAACGCTTGAAAAATTATCTTCATTGTTTAACCTTTCGATCTTTTGTTCAAGAAAATCACTAAAATACTCTGCTCTCATAGATTTCAAACAACTGCAAACAAAACAGGTTTATCAAAAAAAATGTCTTAAATATAGTTAAAATAGAAATTAATGCATTTTAATGTCTCGATGTACTTGGAAATTAAAGCATAGAACAAAAACAACAATTGGAGATAAATCATGGAATCATTTTTTTTAACAAAATTTAATAAAAAATTTTGACTCATCAAAGTAGCCACCTTTTGAAGACATAACAGCCGTACACACTTGTGGTATTCTTTCTACAATGGAAAGCAAATATTTTTTCGAAAAGTTCTTCCCAACACTGTTGCAGAAGTTCCCACAAATATGTTGCACTTGTAGGTTGCTTTGCTTTCACCGTTCTGTCCAGTTCATCCGAAACCAGCTCAATGGGGTTTAAGTCTGAAGACTTTGCTGGCCATTCTATGATTCCAAGCCTACCATCTTGTTTTTTTTTCTTCTAAGGTAGTTCTGACATAGCCTGGAGGTATGTTTTGGGTCATTATCTTTCTGTAGGATGATTGTAGAATGACCAACTAGGCATATATCAGAGGATATTGCATGGTGCTGCAAAATGCTATGGTAGCAGTTTTGGTCCAGGGTGTCACACACTCTGTGCAAGTTGCCGAATCTGGATCTAACAAAAGAGCCCCAGACCATCATGCTTCCTCCTCCATGTTTGACAGTTGGTGTCACGCACCAAGGAACCATCCTTTGATATGTTTGCATACAATATATACTACATGTACTAGAGATTAGAGCTGCAAAAACTAATTGATAAAATCAATAATAATCAATTCTGAAAATCGTTGTCAACGAATGTCGTTAGTTGGCCCGTGCGCGGCACGGGGTATGTTTACTCACCATGTTACTTATTTTCCGAAAACACGCTACAGAGTGTAAATACTAAAGTTGTGTGCTGAATGACATACTATACACTTACACTATGTACTATGTACTCTACAGACTAATTTTAGAAAGGTAATATCATCTCAAATGGAAAACTAGTGTTTTTTTTACTAACCGGAAGTATAAGCTTTCTAGTCAGTGGCGGATGACATCATAAGCATGTAATTCAACGCCGCTAGCTTTAGCAGATAGCCAGTCACCAACAATGACTTTCTTCAGTTTACTGTTTGTCAGTGTTACTTTTTATGCCCAACATGACCCCTGTCACCATCAGATGGAGGAGTAATTGTCAAGTGACTGAGGAAGTGTGCGACCTCTAATTCCTCTAAGGAAGATGAGCATTTTATATAAACACCGCGAAGAAGATCAAACTTCATAAAGTGGAGTTTGTGTAGCACGGAAGCATGGCAGTTATGCTGTCGTAAGTTGCTTAAAAGGTTTAGTTTAATTTAAGTTTATTGTCATTATATGCTGTATTTGTGTGCTTGCAGTGTAGATTCTGTCATTTATTATAATGGAAGTGATGTGTTAGTAACGAGGCCGCGTTGCTCCTCACTCACATTGTAGACGTGCTGATACACAGTGGGAGTGCAAGTAAGATCTGTAATGTCTAATTAAAACACTATGATCAAAAATAAACAAAAGTAAAACAATATTTCTAAAGGCAGCAAGTAACAGAAACCACAAGGTGCAGTGAAAGTGAGTTTTTATTATTAAGTTAGGACTGTAGTTTAATTCAGTGCTTTTTGTGCATCCATAAAAAATAATGCATATATACTATTATAGAATCGAAACTTTATATTAGTTTATATTATACATAAGTTTATATTATATATATGCACAAAAAGCATTAAACTACAGAACTAAATTAATAATATATATTCTTTTGTGTGTCTATGTGTATTGGGCTCTTTTCAGTCTTATATAATTGGACAAACAGTTGTGTAAATTTTAGTCTGATGTTTATATTTGTAACACTTATTTTGTGGATTTCATTTTAAATAAATGGAAAAATGGTACTGAAAGTTTGCCCCCCATCCGATTAATCGAAAAAATCATGGGCCAACTAATCGATTATGAAAATAATCTTTAGTTGCAGCCCTACTAGAGAGGTTAACAGACATCAGACAATAGAGTAAATAAAAACAATATTTGTATTATAACAGTTTTTATATTGTAGAATTATAGCTGGAACCATTGCTGCAAGTACTTTACTGTGAAATTACGGTACAGCTATAAAATGGAAAAAAGTTATCGAAACTTTAAAATTAACATAAATGGCTGGAACCACCTATGCCAATATTTTATTGTAAATTTACGGGTAAATTTTTTACAGAGTGGTAGTGTCTTTCTCTCTCAGGCCCATCTTCAAGTTGTTGTCAAGATAAAAGAACAGGCCCTGCTGGTATATGTATACCTCCACAACACCCTTGTCTTTATTTCAAAATAAGAACTGATATGAATGACTTCTTGGGGAGAAATAAATTGAGTTTGGTGGATGGATGTGTTGCTAATAGAATGACTTCAACTGACAGACAGAAGCAATGAAATAGACAGAAATTGAGAAGCGATAGCAAGGTTTTGTACTGACAGCCAACAAACAGATGTCATGAACCTATTAGGAAGTGCTGGATTTAATCCGTTTTTTAAAGGGCCAATCAGTATTTGTTAGGGAATGCAATGATATGCACAATGGCTTCACCTTAATCAGGGCTCTACAGTAGGGATGTCACGATACCAAAAATCTAGTAGTCGGTACCGATACCACCAAAAGTACACGATACTCGATACCAAAGTCGATACCACGGTGTGGTATAAAAATAAAATATAAAAAAAATAAATTAAAACCTCTCCTGGAGGACATCCTCCTCTGGCTTATACTGTCAAAGAGAGAGAAAGGGGAGAGAGAGATAGAGAGAGGGAGAGGGTATTTTAGTTATCAAACACTGTATGACAATGAGTGGAGGTGCACTCCTAAACGCGCACACACAGACGTACGCGCACACACACCTTATACTCTGAATGCAAGCATTAGTTTAAATTCACTGATATGGTGGCAGGCCAAAAGATTTATAAAAAGCATGAACATCTGAATAATTATTAGTGACATTAGGCTACATTTTGCTGACAGTACACAGGCTGAATGGCGATGCCTGGTGGCCCATTCGGAGGTAGTTCATAACATTGCAATGTGTTAGCGTCGTTAACAAATAACAGGCTATTGCTAACATTACATGGAGCACAACGTTAGCTGGTTTCACGGCAACAATGCCAGCTGCCTCAAACAAACATAATATAGCACCGTCTTTCAGGTGCTTTGCCAAATTCCAGGTGTTTCCTCGCTTTGTTTGAAATGAATGATAGCATTGGTTGCACACTGGAAACCGATACTAGCTTTTCTCTCTTTTCCTCTCAACGAGTCGGGGCGGAGCTAAACTTGTTAAGCTAAGCTAATATTCTGTAGTTTTTCCTGTGTGCTTGTAGGCGTTCTTCTTCACCACTTGTGGACCGACTAAAACACTTGCGCGTATTTGCTGCCCCCTTCAGTTCCGGAAGAATTGCAACCTCGATACCTCCATTAGAAACGGTCCCAACGCTAGTGCAGAAAAACAAGTACCGTCACGTTTTAAGAATGTTGGTACCGACTTGGGACTTGTTCTCCGCCAGGGCTGCGCTTGGTCACCAATCCTGTTTGTGATATTCATGGACAGGATATCGAGGCGTAGTCGTGGTGGGGAGGGGTTGCGGTTTGGTGACCTGAGGATCTCATCGCTGCTTTTTGCAGATGATGTGGTCCTGATGGCATCATCGGTCCGTGACCTCCAGCACTTACTGGGTCGGTTTGCAGCCGAGTGCGAAGCGGCTGGGATGAGGATTAGCGCCTCTAAATCTGAGGCCATGGCTCTCAGCAGGAAACCGATGGAGTGCCTACTCCGGGTAGGGAATGAGAACATAACCCAAGTGAAGGAGTTCAAGTACCTTGGGGTCTTGTTCACGAGTGAGGGGACATTGGAGTGGGAGATTGGCCAGAGAATCGGAGCAGTGGGAGCAGTATTGCAATCGCTTTACCGCACCGTTGTGATGAAAAGAGAGCTGAGCCGGAAGGTAAGACTCTCGATCTACCGGGCAATTTTCGTTCCTACACTCACCTATGGTCATGAAGGTTGGGTAGTGACCGAAAGAACTAGATCGCGAGTACAAGCGGCCGAAATGTTTTTTTCAGGAGCGTGGCTGGCCTCTTCCTTAGAGATAGGGTGAGAAGCTCGGCTATCCGAGAGGAACTCAAAGTAGAGCCGCTGCTCCTTTGCATTGAAAGGAGCCAGTTGAGGTGGTTCGGGCACCTGGTAAGGATGCCCCCTGGGTGCCTCCAAGTCAGAGCTGGTTAATGTGGCTCAGGAAAGGGAAGTTTGGGGTCCGTTGCTGGAGCTGATACCCCTGCGACCCGATTACGGATAAGCGGTTGAGGATGGACGAATGGATGGATGGTACCGACTTGGTACCGAAGTATCGGTTCTCGTAACATCCCTACTCTACAGTGCGACCATTTCACTCGCATTTGTGACTGAAAAGTACATTGTGTAACTGTGAAAAATTATTTGGTCGCACCAGTGCGAGTGACCTGTTCGAAGTTGTATAATACAATCGGAATAAAAACTACAGAAGTCCAAAATGCGCAACAGTTACTTTCGCATTGCTTTTCATCACGTCAGTCAACCAAACAAGTGTGCAAATACTGCAAAGAAGCCGTTATGATGACAAGAGTAACACTGTACATCATCTGCTTCTGTTAACTTGCCGATCTCACAAACTGCCACCTTTTATTGATCACGCAAAATGAACTGAACCTGCGACTGTGACATGCTCGTATAGACCCAGCCGCATCGGGCACCAGTAAATTAATAATAATGCTAACGCTACAAGGTGGTGTGTAATTCAAAATTCTTTATCAAATAATTCCTCACCAATCATAATCAAGAGTAGTAGAAACAGTACCCTGCCGCTTTCCCTTCACCAACTCTAATAGACAGCGCATTCACTTCATTTAACCTCACGGTTGCCTGATATCACTAGAAAAGTAAACTTCAGTTGTCATGTTTTGATTTAATCCCCCCAAAAAACACAATATTATCAGCAGACATGGCAACACTGTACAGGGAGAACTGATCTAAAAGGAACAACTGATAAACAAACAAAAAAATTTATAAAATGTAAAGACAGAAAATGTGCTTAGTTATAAATAAATCATTTAATATAAAGAATAGACATTATAAAAAATTCATAAAATATAAATAAAATGAGAAATGAAATAATGTTTAATTAATATGGGTTGCATTTTATATCAATTTGAATATCTTAGTAGGCTATTTCTTTAGAAGGCTATTAGCCTTCTTTTTCCTAATATGGATCATTTTTGTGTTAGTCTACTTTTAATTAGGACTCTTTATTGTTTAAGATATTTAAAAATAAATATTTTATGCTTGTTTATTTATCAATTAGCTATCAATATTTGTTATTGCTATTATTTTAATTCAATTAAAAGTGACCATGAGCAGAGAGCTTACATTTAACTGTTTATGGTTGACCTCCTGATTAAAGCTTAAACAAAAAAAAAAGACTGGTATCTGGATCAGTATAGGTTGATCAAGATGACAAGAAATTGGTATCGGTTGTAAAAATCCTGATCGAAGCATCCCTAATGAACTCACCCAATCACATCTTATATGAGATTATGCAGATATATACACAATATACACAGACCGGTTTGAGAATTGGCTTTGGAGAATTTGGAAAATGGCTAATAGTGTAGCTTTAAATATATTTAAACATTGACTGAACATTGAGGTTTTTTGTATTTGTTTACAAGGTGGAACAGGTTAACGGTTGTTGTTTTTTGCATACAGCCTGTAAGATTAACTGAAAATATTAAATTTAGTTTATCAGAAGGTAAATTAATTTGTCATGGCTCACAATATGTTCCTAAATTCTGTCATAATTGTCAAGCTCAAGTTTTCTCATGCCTACTTGTGCGTTATATTGTGGTACGTTAACGTTACCATCTCTTTAAGAAAAAACTAAACTTCAACCATGCTCCTAAATTTTTGACTGTGCTCCTAAATTTTTGCAATTAGGAGCAGAAGTGCTTCTAAAATAAATTGTTACCGTAGAGCCCTGCCTTAAGGATTATGTCTGCAGAGTCAAATGTTGTATGGAAATTTGCTGTATTCTGTCAAAAATGTACACTACTAGCAATCTGTTTTGAGAAACCTAGGATTTTGTTTGTTTTTTTAAATTTGACCAGTTTCTTTGTTGACTAAAAAAATACCCTCTCTTTGCAACCATAACTGATTCACACAATTTCTACACACAGACAGCCATTTTTGTATCATTCTCACTCCTTGCTGTTTTTCTGATGGTCAGTCTAACAGCACACCCATTTCAGCCTCACAGCTATAGCATTAGGCATGCACATTTTCCGCTGTGGTTCTACTCGAATCATTTTACCTGCGTCTGTACACACACACACACACACACACACACACACACACACACACACACACACACGTCCATTCCGTTAAATGATTCATTCAGATTAAGTCACTGATCTGTTCAGTTGCACTGTTTTCCCAAATGTGAGGTCTGACTGTACAGCTACCTAAGGCAGACAGCAAACAGCTTAGATTGTATCACACTGACCCACTGAGCAAGAGAAGAGAAAATCTTGGTCATGGCTGAAAGGATTCAGTAATTCACAGGCTGCAGACTAGATTTGTGACATCGTATACAATATGCCATCCTATCATGCCCCTAAATATCACCAATTGACAACAGTATTGCCTGTGGCTCTGTGGGCGGTGACTAGAGATAATGCATGTCTTATACCCATGCAATGCGTGTCTTGTACCCATGATGTCATTACAATGGAGGGCAAAATACGGAAGTTTCAAGTAGATTGTAGCTGCTAGTCATAAGGTTTACCATATAGTCAGGTTTTTTGGCTTAATTATCCATTAGAATGGTCAGGAATGCTTGTAAAAATGAAGTCGGGACTGTACATAAACATACGCTTTTATCTGTAACTAAGCTCATTATAAAATTTAAATAAAAGTATATAAACTTTGCATGCATGTTTGAAGTGCTTTATATTAACATAACATATGTAGCCACAAAAAAAAAGACGCTGGGTTACTGATTGGGGGGCCGGGGTTCAAAGCACTGCCAAGGTTCCACTGTACTTTGTGCTACCTCCCTTTTCCAAGATAACAGCTCCGAGTCTTCTCCTATAATGCCTGATGAAGTTGGAGAATACATGGCAAGGAATCAGAGATTCCATACAGAATCTCTCCAGATCTTTAAAAATTTCTAGGTCCATGCTGGTGGACTCTCCTCTTCAGTTCACCCCACAGGTTTTCTATGGGGTTCAGGTCAGGGGACTGGGATGGCCATAGCAGGACCTTGATTTTGTGGCCAGTAAATAATTTTTATGTTGATTTTGAGGTACGTTTTGGATCATTGTCCTGCTGCAGGATCAAACCATGGTCTCATATTCATCTTTTGATCTCAAACTTCAGTGTACAGCAAAAACAAAAAATAATTGGCCTTGCGCTTCCCATACTTTCAGAGGGGAATGTGTATTTAAATTTTATATCTGGAATTTATATATGTATTTCTGCAAAGCTGCTTTGTGACAATGTCCATTGTTAAAATTGCTACACAAAATTTTATTTAATTGAAGATGAATACAAGACAATAGGTCAGTATTTCATTTCCCAATTAGATTGGATGCATTTCTCTGTAACTTGCAGAAAATGTCTCTGTAGACTTAATTAATTCTGCTGCTACCATGAGTTACATGATCAACAGAGATTAGTGAGCCTGTTCCAGAAGCAACCATGCAAGCCCATGCCATGACACCACCTCCACTGTGCTCGAACCATGAGCTTGTAGGTTTTGAATCATGAACAGTACCTTTCTTTCTCCACACTTTGGTAGAGGTTAATCGTTGTTTCCAAAACTTTCGTAGTTCCTCTCTATATTTCTTTGCAAATATCATTCTGGCCTTCGATTCTTACTGCTGATGAGTACTTTGCCATTCCAATAATTTCATAGCAGACTGTATGAAGAGAAATTGAAGAAGGTGGAAGCAATATTAACCATTACATAAAGTCCTGCATTTTCTTCTATTTGAACAGTTAACAGGTTTTTTCTCCAGACAGATTTTATTTGTTTTCCTGTTTGACTGCCTCATAATTCAACTTAAGTGAGCTATTGTTACAGACTTCACACAAACTCATCAATAACAATAAAATATGATTATGTATGTACATTTTGTTTTTCTGGGGTTATTGAAAAAGCAAACATCACCTACAAATCTGATGGGTATAAAACAACTGTATGTGACATGGACCACCCTACAAATTTTGCCAGCTTCATCAGTAGAATAATTTCCATCCTACACATTCATAATAAAGGATAGTCAGATGACAGATGGAAAGGAAGAACTGAAAGGCTTCCAAATCCTAAGGCAAGACATCAGCCCATATGCTAGCATACCAGAGAGACATATAAGGTGGGGAATTGGGGGGTTGGGGGGTTCAGTCACTTGAGTTCAAAGCAAAGATGCCCTGAAGAAACTGAGCTCAGCAAGGAAAAAGTATGCAAAAGATGATATGCAATCTTATTGCTTGGTTGGAGCTCTTCTGTGACATGAATACAAATATTATATTGTCAAAGAGCTACAATGAACCTATGCTTCATCAATTCTTCCCACTCCAGGTTAATCATGTGCTTTCTCGCTCTGCTGAGTTTTTACCAAGCCTCAGAAATCAACAGCCACTGCTGTGTAATGTAATTATGCAAATGTATCATCCTCAATAGAACTATGTGACTTAATTAGAGTGAAGTCTCTCCAAGTAAAAGATGTACATGCTTGTTGGATACACCTCTAATCTCTTTGGACAGATATGGTCTCATTGTACAGTCTTTTTCCTCCAACATCAGAGATGTGAATGTTAATCAAACTGCAATGAGAGGTTAATTATTTTTGCTCTATAGGAAAAGCAGATTGAACAGAGGGCATATGTGGCTGCCACAAGCTGTAAGTTTTGCAAAAATGGAAACTTATACAGTAAAACCAATTAATTTTTTTGTTTGTACTATACACCAAAGAAATTTAGGTTTGAAATTAAAAGAGACAGATTTTATTTCCTGGTACAACCCAAATTCTGAAAAACTTGGGACAGTATGGAAAATGTTAATAAAAACAAAGAGGAATGAGTTGTAAATGTATTTTGACTTGTATTTAAACAAAAAACTTATAAAGTCAAGGTATTTGATGTTTTACCTAATCAACTGCAGAGTGTTTTGAAGATAAACCTTTATTTTGAGATTGAGGCATGGAACATAATCCAAAAAAGTTGGGACTAATAGCGATGTGACAAGTTCAAATAAGAAGGTGATGTGAAACAGGTGAGGCAATCGTCTAATCATAATATATAAGGAGCCTCCAAAAAAGGCCTAGTCCTTCAAGAGCAAGGATGGGTCGAGGCTTGCCAATCTGCCAACAGATGCGTCAGCGAATAAGCAACACTTTGAGAACAACATTCCCCAAAGACAAATCGGTAGGATTTGGGGCATTTCACAGTGCACAATATAATTAAAAAGATTCAAGTCAAATCTCGGTGCCTAAAGCGAAAGGCCGAAAAACACTTCTGAGTGTGAATGATTTCCAATCCTTCAGATGTCATCATGAGTCTGTAATGGATATCCTGACATGGGCTCGGGAATACCTTGGTAAACCTTTGACAGTCAACATGATTCACTGCTGCATCCACAGATGCAAGTTAAGGCTTTACAATGCAAAGCAGAAGCCATACATCAACAGTGTCCAGAAGCGCCGCTGACTTCTCTGGGCTCGACCTCATCTGAGATGGACAGTAGCACAGTGAAATCGCGTTTTGTGGTCCGATAAGTCAACATTTCAAATACTTTTTGGACATAACAGCCGTTGTGTTCTCCGAGCCAAAGAGAAAAAGGGCCATCCAAGCTGTTATAAGCATCAGGTCCAAAAGCCAGCATCTGTCATGGTGTGTCAGTGCCCATGGCATGGGTAACTTGCACATCTGTGAGGGCACCATTATTGAAGAAAGATATGTACACATTTTGGAGCAACATATGTTGCCATACAAAGCAGGACAACGCCAAACCACATTATGCCCGGTTGCATAAGCAGAGAGTGCGGGTGCTAGCAAGGCCTGTCTGCAATCCTGACCTGTCTCCGTCTGAGAAATGTGTGGCACAATATTATAGGATTCATTTTCTGTCATAAGTACTGCGGTCCCGGATCCAAAATATAATAAGCATGAATCAAACATTTAAAAAATATGTTGCACAAAACTGAAAAATAAATGCAAAGTTATCAGAATAGCAAACAAAGTGGTCATGGATCGATAAATAATAAATGCGAATCAAAAATTTTAAAACACATTTACGATTATATTGCACAAAACTGAAACCTGAATTCAAAGTTTTCTGAATCGCACACAAAATCATGTTTTCCTTGCTTATATTACTCTGTTTTTTGTGCTCTCTGACATTTTCTGAGTATGTTTTCTTTTTTTGAACAGTTATTCTGTTTTTCCCTTCGCGCTTGGTTTTCCAAATGTTGCAGTTCGAGTTTCATGTAAATCAGGGCAGGCGTTAGCGTCACCATTGGTCCACTACAGCTCCTCCTCTAGCCAATCAATTGAAGAGAGGAGTTGACGTCACTCCACTGCGACTCATGGCTGCTGGTTCATAGGCCAACGTTGCCACCATATTGATCTGGGCAAGACTTCCCTATAAACAAATAGGAGCTGTGCTTTTTCTGGATAAAAAGCATAATAACATTTACATTTCTCAAACATAGAACCTTTTGTATCAGGCCACCAATTTTTTAGGCAAGCAAACATATAGGATAAGTCTTTTAAAGAACAGCAGTACCACAGGCTGATTGCCTCCATGCCACGCCACATTGATGCAGTTATTCATGAAAACATTTCTGTACTATAAATTCATTATTCTAATATTTTGAGATACTGGATTTTTGATGTCCATAAGCTGTAAGCCATAATCTTCAAGATTAAAACAAAAAAGGCTTGAAATATTTCACTTTATGTGTAATGAATCTAGAATATATGAAAATTTACCCATTTTCAGACTGGTGGAGGTGGTGGCACACTTTGGGCCCGTTAATACCATTTAATAATTGCTTGAATGCCACAGCCTATTTGAGTATTGTTGCTGACCGTGTGCATCCCTTCATGGCCAAAATTTACTGATCTTCGACTGGCTACTCCCAGCATGATAATGCTCCATGTCACAAAGCAAAAGTCATCTCAAACTGGTTTCATGAACATGAAAATGGGTTCAGTGTTCTTCAGTGGCCTTCTCGGTCACCGAATATGAATCCAATAGAACACCTTTGGGATGTGGTAGAATGGGAGATTCACAGCATGAAAGGGCACCTGAAAAATCTGCAGGAATTGTGTGGTGCAATCATGTCATGTTTCCAACATCTTGTGGAATCCATGCCATGAAGAATTGAGGCTGTTTTGAGAGCAAAAGGAAGCCCTAACCAGTATTAGTATAGTGTTCCTAATAAATGGCTAATTCAATGTATAATAAAATGCTGCAATCCATGCAAATTATATGATACATCCATCAAATCAAGGTTTATGAGTAAGTGTAAATTTACCCATAGGAAAACTAATTATGGGTAAATTTACACTTACTCAGGGGCACGAGTAGAATGTGATTTTTCCAACTTTAGGGGATTTTCATGACACCAAATTTCTTGTGTAAATGCTGATATGAGCAGGGATTTACAAATAAATCTGTTCATATCCAACTTCATAAATGAGGGTCAATGTTATTAGAAATGACAATTAGAAAGTGATTAAATGTGGACATTAGACAACTGATTTGTCAAAGAATTATATGAAAAGGTAGTTGTTTTTTCAGTTTACTGTGATGAGTTACCTGAAAAATAATCCAACATCCAGCTTCCAGAGTATTCGTGATTGCTGCTGCCGTCAAGCAGTTTATTATTGTGCCCTCAAGTACACTCCTTAAACCTAAAATGGTGGAAATGCTCATTTTCCTGTATTCATTTCTCTAGTACTGGATGATTATAATCATTAATCATGTTTTTAATGGTAAACTGTGAGCTGGGAAAATCAATATCACATAAACCTATTATGGTGCTTTAAACTTTTTGATTTCTTTCTGCCTTATTTTTTTCCTTGTTTTGTCAGTACTGTATAGAAATTGTTACACTCTTATGTGCCTGTAGGACCTAGTGGGCCTGGTAATGTCTGATTCAATTATTTTTTTATTCATCTAGCACTTTCATATGCAAAAGCGATTTTTCACCCAGGCGAACAGTAGCTGGTAAGTGTTTCTTTCTTGATTTTTAGTTGAAACTAGTTTTAGCATCGGTTGTCAGATAGAAGCTGTAACTGCACTTCCTTGTTGCTATGAGCTGTTTTATCTAGATTAGAGCTAATTCCAATATTCATATTCAATTTCGGTCGGGAGTCACTCATTCACGCGATTACACTTTGTTTTGCTAATTAAAGAGGCGTGCTCAGTACCCCACCACAGTACTTAAGAACTAAGAAATGCTGAGGTGGAAACGTCAGCCCTTGTCATGTGAAGACTGAGCTCACGTAAAGATCTGCATGCCTACCTGTGCAAGTCCACCAAGCAAGGACACAGACAAGACACCACTCGATCTGCTAAGTATACTTTTCTCCCTCTCTCCACCTTTTCC